>NC_090647.1:78160992-78433492 GCF_040937935.1 Hyperolius riggenbachi
CTCCAATCGCTGAGTCTCCTCAGCCTTGCTTGTAAACACAAGTGAGCAGAGTATCATGTTTCAGATAAGCAGCTAGGCAGGGAAATAAATGGAAGAGGAGGAATATATTATAGATAAAAAGCACTCCCAGCATTCAACTTTTTGGCACTGTTTGGCACTAGGGCTCATAAAGTATGTGATAACTCAAAACAAAAAAGTTTTGCAAGTTTTGAATGCAGGATTAGCATCTTTATCACGTAATACACTCAGACCAGTTGCTGTTGAAATTTAATTTTTATGGTGACAATACCGCTTTAAGACACTTTAATCAGCCATCTTCAGAAGAAGTAAGAAAAGTCATCTTACCCCTTTGACTGACATAGATGTCTTATTACGAAGCCAATTAATTACAGAACAAAGAATAGCATCGGCCACTGATTTAAGACATCTCATTAAATGAAAAGTAAATAATTGATCTCATACAATATCCTAAATTGGCATTTCAAGATCATTATTTTTATTCCGTAAATTGGACCTCGTGGACTGGCTGGTTAAGGAACCATTCTATGTGCAAGAATTACATTTAATGGCGATATATAATTGGAAATTATTACTTTTTTTCTTTTTAGTTCGCATGAATAATTCCTTAGAAATCAGCCTTCACAAGACCTTCTATCTGTCTGGAAATCACAGTCCTCTCTCCCCCAGTAAATCAAACACACGTTTTGATGATTTTCTATAGACAGACTCCACTCTTTGTTTACTCTCTGCGGCACAAAGTATAAGGGCATCGGCATTGATAAAACAGCCCCAGATGATTAAAGGGAACTCCTGTGTATTCATTATTTTACTATTTAGTCTCTGCTTTTAACAGAAATCTGTAATGATAGAAATATGGAAACTTGTATCTACAAAGTCCAAGTACAGCTTTACTACAAAGGCCTCCTTTATCCTCCCTGAAATAATTTATGATATATAATACTTTTTATTTCCTGAAAACAGTGATGGTTACATAACCAGTGGTATGCCATGCTTTCTTCTTCATGAGCATTGTTGAGCAGTGGTGGCTTCTGGGAGGGGAGGTGTGGCTGTACTACTACCATTTGCCACCCTTTCCAATCAGGGCTCAGGGCAGGGGCTTGGATGAGCCCTCACTCAATTCCTCTCCTGTTTGGCTCAGTGGGAGTGGAGTTTACATGGCATGGGAGTTGTAAGCCTGTCACACACTTTCACTTACGATTGATCAAGGATTAGACAGTTTTACCACCTCCTCCATGTAGTATGAAGGCCAGCTGATTTTGAATATTATGAATAGATTGTGTAGGTAAGCTCTCATACTACATGGAGATGGTCAAATCGGTCAGTGATTGGTCAATCAAAATTGAAGGTACACGCATCCAATTTTAATTGGCCAATCACTGAACAATTCTATCACCCCCATGTGGTATGATAGTTTTCTTACACAATCTGTTCATAATATTAAAAATCTATTGGCCCTCATACTGCATGGAGGTGGTAAAACTGGCCAATCATAATTGAAGGTGTGTACCAGCCTTGAAACTCAGAATAAACAATAAAGAACTCTAGAATCTGAGCAGATAGCTGTAGTGTAGAGTAAACCCTGGTACACACTTTCAATTACAATTGGCCAATCACTGACCACCCTCATACAGTATGGGGGGCAACAGATATTGAATACCATGATTAGATAGTGTTGGTAACCCTCATACTACATGGAGGTAGTAAGTGATTGCCCAATCATAATTAAAAGTGTGTATTAGGCTTTAGTTCACCAAATAAACAGAAATATCAGTGAAATCAGGCATAGAGTTATCAATACCTTATACATAAAAATTCAATCCAAGGTTTCCAGTCTGTCTCAAAGAGCCACAAACGATCATCTAGTATACTGGCTATTCTTTCATGTACCATAAAATTACTATGGTCTGTTTTTTATTTCTTTAAAGAGACTCTAAAGTCTCTTTTTTAACTGTTTTTCTCATATAATGCTTTTCAGCATGAATGCCACACTTGAATCGCCGCATCCCCGCGGTAGATGGGTGATTTATTGCTGTGTTATAGACCAGCAAAGTTCTACGACTTTGCTGGTCGCAGATTGTGCTGCCCTGGCTCGCAGGGCTTCTCTTCCTGGAAAGGCTGAGCTTTGAGCGGTAGCTCAGCCTCTCCGCAATCTTTGTGAGTCTCCGCCTCCTTCCTGCCCCTCTCAGTGAAAGAAGACAGAGGAGCGGGGAGAGGCGACGATCCGCAGAGATTGACTGTGGAAGAGGCAGAGCTACAGCCTAAAGCTCTGCCTCTTTGAGGAAGTGAAGCCCTGCGAGCCCGGGAGCTTTGCAGGCCTATTAAACAGCAATAAATCACCCATCTGCCACGGGGATGCAGCGAATGAAGTGGGGCAATCATGCTGAAAAGGATTTTTTTTTATGTAACGTTATCTTATCTTTTTCTTTTAACTATTTATCAATAGTTTGTTGGCTTTTGCAAGTCGTAGTCACAGGCCTGTAAGTTGCAATAGAGGGATCTGAACTAGGCACCGAAAGGATATATATATATAAGCAGCTGTTTGTGTCTGTGATAATGTCTCAGCCAACAGTTCCTCAACAATCTATTCTTGGAATGAGCAGCTGCCACACAGGAAATGCAATATGCATAAAGAAGCATAATGCGTGGATGTGGCGTTGTCTCCATTATGTCTGAAGATGAGGGTCTGGGATCACCTGAGACACAGTCACACTCCCCTCCTTGTAGTGCAGCTCTGGAAGAGCTCTGCTCACGCTCTTTGTAATTACTGAAGTGGAGCAATACTGTGTACACTGACATTGCTCTATTGAATACAAACAGGACTCTGCTTCTTCTGTATGAGGAATACATGTACAGTATATTTTTGTTTTGTTCTAGTAAATTGTGATATAGTAGCAGAGGCGTCACTAGTGTTGGTGTCATCCAGCGTGGAAACTCATGGTGTCACCCCTCTTTTACCCCATGAACCTCCAACGTCAAGGGATGAGCAGGCAAATGTTTTATGTTCGATCTTGTGGCAAATGTACCTATAACTTGCTTGCCAAACGGTTTCATGCAAATGACGCATTTTTACATGAAAATTTGCTTTTATACACTTCAGTGAATTCACTGGACGAAGGGGATTAAACAACCTCCCCCTTTCCCCCAGAGCCCTTGTCCACCACGCAGACTTGCTATAGTCATGTCTCTTTGTAAATCCAAGCATATCCTAAAACATTGTAAAACAGTCTCTCACTGTGGCGTGAACATCTGTGCTGCATTTTGTCACACCGAGGGGTGGGGTTTGTTTTAGTTTTGGGCATTACCGGCATGAAGGCAGCAAATAGTGCCCCCCCCCCCCCCCACAGAACAAGGGACTGGCAGTGTCTCTGACCATTTCTGTGGGAGCCTCCAGCAGGCTGTACTGTGGTAATAAAAATCTGTCCTTTTTTATTGACAGGCCATTTACATGTTACATGAAGATGCCACAAAGAGGACATTAAACACTTGTGCCTATAATGGAGGAACCAATGAAACATCACAATTACAAGTCTACACATAGACCTATAAACTAGAGTGCCTCTTTAATACACATAAGTGATGCAGGTTTATAGTCCCTTCTCTCCCCTTGGGAAAACGAAGGAGGCACCCGTGGACGTGTATCCATAGTTCAGATAGAAATTTGCGGCAGTTTTAGTGAGGTTCTAGGCAGTGGCGTACCTAGGGCTTTTGACACCCGGTGCTGGGTATTATACGACCCCCCCCCCCCCCCCCCCCCAAAAAGTAAAGGGGCAAAAAATGGGTGGCGCTATAGCACGCCGCGGCAAAAAAATGGGTGTGGCCATGACCGGATGAGGGCGGAGCTAACTGTAATTTAACGTGAACCCGGGTGAGAGTCATATGGAGGCTGCCATATTTATTTCCTTTTAAACAAAACTAGTTGCCCTGCTGATCTATTTGGCTGCAGTAGCGAACTGAATCACACCAGAAACAAGCATGCTTGTTCAGGGTCTATGGTTGAAAGAATTAGAGGCAGAGGACCAGCACGGCAGCCAGGCAACTGATATTGCTTAAAAGGAGATAAATATGGCAGCCTCAATATTATTCTCACCTCGGGTTCCCTTTAAAAGTGCAACGCAAAGACAGTGGACCCAAGTTTTGGTCACCCTTTCCCCAGAAAATTCACATACTTGTGCAGGTTTTCTCAAGAAAATAAACGTAATGTGTGCAGATTTGCCCAGAGAATACGTTCAATCATGTCGGTAGATTTGCCCAGAAAATACATGGAATCATGTCGGCAGATTTGCCCAGAAAATACATGCAATCATGTCAGCAGATTTGCCCAGAAAATACATGCAATCATATCGGCAGATTTGCCCAGAAAATACATGCAATCATGTCGGCAGATTTGCCCAGAAAATACATGGAATCATGTCGGCAGATTTGCCCAGAAAATACATGCAATCATGTCAGCAGATTTGCCCAGAAAATATATGCAATCATGTCGGCAGATTTGCCCAGAAAATACATGCAATCATATCGGCAGATTTGCCCAGAAAATACATGCAATCATGTAGGCAGATTTGCCCAGAAAATACATGCAATCATGTCGGCAGATTTGCCCAGAAAATACATGCAATCATGTCAGCAGATTTGCCCAGAAAATACATGCAATCATGTCGGCAGATTTGCCCAGAAAATACATGCAATCATGTCGGCAGATTTGCCCAGAAAATACATGCAATCATGTCGGCAGATTTGCCCAGAAAATACATGCAATCATGTAGCAGATTTGACCAGAAAATACATGCAAACGTGTGGCAGACCAGTCCAGAAAACACTTCAATCGTGTAGCAGACCTGGCCAAAACATAAACGCTACACCTGGCTGCTAATATAAATAAAAAAAAACAAAAACATTTACTCACCTGCAGCAGAGCTCCTGTTCCGGCCTCCGTCCAGTGCGCAGCTCCCACGATCCTCTGCAGCCAGCAACTAAAACTCCCAAAGTCTCCAGAGCAGGGCTTCGGACATTTTACTATAGCCCTGCTCTGCCGCTGCGGTGAACTGACACGGCATCTATTAAATGCCGAAAGTCAGTTCATGCTGGGGGGTGCTTGGAGAATTTTAGGGGATGCTTCAGCACCCAAAGCACCCCCCCCCCGGTGCCGCCACTGCCCCCAGTATAGGTAGCTAGCAGTTGCCCCCAGTATAGGCAGCTAGTTGCCCCCAGTTAAGGTAGTATAGTTGCCCCAATATAGCTAGTATAGTTGCCCCCAGGATAGGCAGCATAGCTGCTGTCCCCAGTGTAGCTAGTATAGTGGCCCCCGTACAACTGCCCTCCAGTATAGGTAGTATAGTGGCCCACAGTTTAGATAGTATAGTTGCCCCCAGTGTAGCCTCCATTGTAGCTGGTATGGTGCCCCCCCCCCCCAGTATAGGTAATATAGTGGCCCCCATAGTTGCCCCCAGTATAGCTAGTATAGTGACCCCCCAGGCCCAGTGTAGCTAGTATAGTGGCCCCCCGTATAGTGGCCCCAGTATAGCTAGTATAGGGGCCCCAAGTTTAGGTAGTATAGTGGCCCTCAGTTTAGGTAGTATAGTGTCCCCCAGTTTAGGTAGTATAGTGGCCCCCAGTTTAGGTAGTATAGTGGCCCCCCGTTTAGCTGCCCCCAGTATAGTGGCCCCCAGTTTAGGTAGTATAGTGACCCCCAGTTTAGCTGCCCCCTGTATAGTGGCCCCCAGTTTAGGTAGTATAGTGGCCCCCCGTTTAGCTGCCCCCAGTATAGTGGCCCCAGTTTAGGTAGTATAGTGGTCCCCCGTTTAGCTGCCCCCAGTATAGTGGCCCCCAGTTTAGGTAGTATAGTGGCCCCCAGTTTAGCTGCCCCCAGTATAGTGGCCCCCAGTTTAGGTAGTATAGTGGCCCCCAGTTTAGCTGCCCCCAGTATAGTGGCCCCAGTTTAGGTAGTATAGTGGCCCCCAGTTTAGCTGCCCCCAGTATAGTGCCCCCCCCCTCCGTGTAGCTAGAAGGAGGGGTGACAGCAGGGATAGCGGTGGGGAGGGGGGGACATATCTCCCCCCTCCCTCACCTGGGTCCCCTCCTTCTGCCTCTTCCCCCCCCAAGATGTGGGCAGCGGGCAGCAAACAGGGCGAGCAGGCAGGCGCGGAGAATACTCACGTTACTTCCGCGTATCAGCCTGGAACATGCGTCGCCGTCACGTGCCTCTACTGTGCCTCCAATGATTGGAGGCGCAGAAGAGGCACGTGACGGCGACGCAGCGTTCCAGGCTGATACGCGGAAGTAACGTGAGTATTCTCCGTGCTCGCCTGCTCGCTAACCACTGCCCCCGGCCCGCTGCCCGCATTTTGAGTGGGGATAAGAGAGGCAGAAGGAGGGGACCCAGGTGAGGGAGGGGGGGGGGGGTTATGTCCCCCCTCTCCGCCGCTATCCCTGCTGTCACCCCTCCTCCTAGCGCTGCTCTTCCCCTCCTGAGTCCGGCATCTATGGGGGGTCGTGGCGACACCCCCCTGGCTGTCTGGCACCCGGTGCGCCGCGCCCCCCTGCGCCCTGTGGTAGAAACGCCACTGGTTCTAGGTTCCTACCTTGTAGTAGTAAGACTCACACGTAAGGTAGTAGGTGTAACTTCTCAAATTTTATTAGGGCACATATGACAACGCGTTTCACAGCTCAAGCCGCTTCCTCAGGTCTGTAGTAGTGCCTGGTAGGTCACGTCTCTTCTGAGCGCCCAAAAAATTTGAGAAGTTACACCTACTACCTTACGTGTGAGTCTTACTACTACAAGGTAGGAACCTAGCACCTCCTTTTGATAATACTCCAGATCGGGCTCCTGGTCTCCCTGTGCTTTTTTGTTTCCTACAAGAGCCTGCCCTCCTCTCCCATTACCTAGCAGCCATCTCTCACTTAATTTTGCTGTCTATTCTTTAAAGAGGAACTGTAGTGAAAATAACATAATTAATAAAATTGCTTATTTTTTACAAAAATAATTGATAGATAATTTAGTCATGCTTGCCCACTGTAAACGCTTTCCTTTTCCTGTTTTACATTCTGAATTTTACCACGGGTGGTGACATCTGTAGTATTGGCAGGTGATCTGTGCGGAATGTTCGTTACTGAGAGTTCTATGCACAGAGGGAGATACTGCTTGTATGGCAGTTGGAAACAGCTATTATTTCCCACAATACAATGAGGTTCTCAGACAGCAAGCTGTCAGGACCATGGTCATTACATCACACTGTGGGAGGGGTTTCATTACAATATCAGCCACACAGACCCCCCGATGATCTGTTCGAGAAAAGGTAAAGATTTCTTATGGGGAAGGGGTATCAGCTACTGGTTGGATTAATGTTTAATCCTTGGTTAAAGTTCCTCTTTAACTATATCTTAGTAACTACGTCTATACTAAGTGTGTGGACCTTGTGTGCCCTCCTATGTATACACAATTATTTTGTTGTGTACTGTGAGATTGGAAATGGCGCAGTAGAATTACACAAATCCTCGGTAACAAAGGAAGTATAACACACTTACCTTCCAGCGGTAGGTCCCGCAACAGCTCTGGCGTGGTCCGGGCGAGCGGCGGGACTGTCGTGCAGGAATCCTCTGGCGGGATCCCCGGCTTCCCTTAGCCAGCATTTTAGGCTAAGGAGGAGGATGTAGGTGGTGATGTCACCAATTGGAGGAGTGGCTGCTGGATGCAGAGGCTGCATTTAAGGTTAGGAGCATTCAATGCTCGCTGACCTTGATACTAATCAGTTCGCTGGTTCCTGGTCTAGCTATATTCATATATTGTGTAGACGCACAATATATATGTACTCCAGTTAGTCAGTCTTTTGCTGTATATTATATCTATTTGTAATTCCTTCGTAATATCCTCCTGATATTATTGAAGTAACATCTCATTGTATATTTATTTGTGTACCGATCTCTTGCTTGTTCCTGACCTTGCTCTAGTTTAGTCCTTTTGTACCGCTGCCATCTGATTTACGTTACTTACTCGGCCTGTCCCTAACTCTGTTACTGCCTGATCCAGGGGTGCAGCTAAGGTTTTTGTGGCCCCAAGCGGACTGTAGCAAGAGGCCCTATCCTGCGGCGCGCGAAGCCCGCCGCGGCGAAAAATGGGTGTGGTTATCCCGCATAAGTGGGCGTGGCCATGACATGTGGGTGGAGCAGGAGGGCGGATTGGGGCGGGGCTGTTTGCGGGGAAAAAATGGATGTTGGGGTGATTGAGGCGCGCGTAGCGCGCCGATAGATGGGCGCGGCCATGACATTGTATGGGTGAAGCTTAACCGTAGCACAGCAAATATAGCCAACTATGACCATTAAATAATAAATGCAGCAACAGTTACCCCAGACACCAGAAAATAAAAACGCAATTTGGGCCACATTTCAGCAGAAATCAAACGCAATTAGGGCACATTTTCAGCAGAAATCAAACGCAATTAGGGCACATTTTCAGCCGAAATCAAACGCAATTAGGGCACAGTTCAGCAGAAATCAAACGCAATTAGGGCCACATTTTCAGCAGATATCAAACGCAATTAGGGCACAGTTCAGCAGAAATCAATCGCAATTAGGGCACAGTTCAGCAGAAATCAAACGCAATTAGGTCCACATTTTCAGCAGATATCAAACGCAATTAGGGCACAGTTCAGCAGAAATCAATCGCAATTAGGGCCACATTTTCAGCAGATATCAAACGCAATTAGGGCACAGTTCAGCAGATATCAATCGCAATTAGGGCCACATTTTCAGCAAATATCAAACGCAATTAGGGCACAGTTCAGCAGAAATCAATTGCAATTAGGGCCACATTTTCAGCAGATATCAAACGCAATTAGGGCACAGTTCAGCAGAAATCAATCGCAATTAGGGCCACATTTTCAGCAGATATCAAACGCAATTAGGGCACAGTTCAGCAGAAATCAATCGCAATTAGGGCCACATTTTCAGCAGATATCAAACGCAATTAGGGCACAGTTCAGCAGATATCAATTGCAATTAGGGCACATTTTCAGCAGATATCAAACGCATTTAGGGCACAGTTCAGCAGAAATCAATCGCAATTAGGGCCACATTTTCAGCAGATATCAAACGCAATTAGGGCACAGTTCAGCAGATATCAATCGCAATTAGGACCACATTTTCAGCAGATATCAAACGCATTTAGGGCACAGTTCAGCAGAAATCAATCACAATTAGGGCCACATTTTCAGCAGATATCAAACGCAATTAGGGCACAGTTCAGCAGAAATCAATCGCAATTAGGGCCACATTTTCAGCAGATATCAAACGCAATTAGGGCACAGTTCAGCAGATATCAATCGCAATTAGGACCACATTTTCAGCAGATATCAAACGCATTTAGGGCACAGTTCAGCAGAAATCAATCACAATTAGGGCCACATTTTCAGCAGATATCAAACGCAATTAGGGCACAGTTCAGCAGAAATCAATCGCAATTAGGGCCACATTTTCAGCAGATATCAAACGCAATTAGGGCACAGTTCAGCAGATATCAATCTCAATTAGGACCACATTTTCAGCAGATATCAAACGCATTTAGGGCACAGTTCAGCAGAAATCAATCGCAATTAGGGCTGCAAAAAGAAAAGAATTTACTCACCTGGCAGGCTGGCACTGGCAGAAGTCTTCTCTCCCCGTCTCCTCTCCCGGCCGGCTCCTCAGGCGCACAGTTCCCACGGAGCTCCCTCCCTGGCTTCCTCCTCCAATCTCCCGCGCTCGCGCGCTGATTCATGCAGGGCTACGGGAAGATGGCCACCCGAAGCCCTGTACTGGAGAGTACAGGGCGCCATCTTCCTGTAGCCCTGCTCTGCTCTGCCAGTGCCAGCCCCGCGGGGCTGCGGGGAAAAAGTGACGTCACGCCGACGTCACGGAGCCGCCGAGGCCCCTAAGATCATGAGGCCCCAAGCGACCGCTTGGTTCGCTTTATGCCTCGCGGCGCCCCTGGCCTGATCCTTGCAAAACGACTGGCATCTGATACACGTGTATGACCCTGCTCGGATTTGACTACGATTTTGCTTAACGACTTTGTACCTCGATATCTTTACTTGTGCACAAGTTCTGACTGTTAGATTACACCTTGTACTTTTGTTGTGTAATTATCTAAAGTGTTACCTTGTCACGCACCAGCGTGATAGGAAGGAATCTATTCTTGCTGTGCAATACCTGTGATAAAAGAGGTGAGTACATTAGAGGGATGTTCGTTCTATCACTGTCCCGATCTAGCCAGAGGAAAACATACTCTAGTACATGAGCTCTCATATGTATTCATTATTGCTGATGCTGAACAATAGATAGTGTCTCCACCCAGCACAGTATTCATCCCATAAACATCTGAATTTCTCTGTTGCTCACAGCAGGTGCTATTTATAGTGAAGGAAGACAGAGAAATCTCTCTCTTTCCCCCCATACAGCCATTACCGATTTCTACTATGTTGCTGAAATACAGTTCTTGCCAAGAATAATACTTCAATTAAAATCATGTTTTCTTGATAGTTGAAGTCTCCAACTGGATATTGTGCTGAGATAAGGGGAGGCTGCCATACTTTCTGCATACAGAACTAAAATATCCTGATGTTTAACCATAAAGACGTTTGTGAAAGATCAATGTACCTGATTTTAATACTAAGGTATTAAAATACAAAAAAAAATCAGTTTCTCTCTTGCTGGACCCTATCAGATTATAGCTTCACCTTCACTGATAAGGAATTACAGCCATAAAACTTTGTCCTACAGCCAGCAACCTCTGACTGCAGGGATAGATAAAGGTCAATAGTTTATTTTAGCTCTGGGACACTTAATACACTGCCATTGAGCAGACACAATAAAACGTTAAGGTCGCATTCACAGTGTGACGTTATGGTTGCACGCTATAAAATCTTATAACGCAGCTTACCGCACTGCAATGCTAATCCTATGTGCCGCCCACAGTGCGACGTTAAAGTCGTGTTAAAAAATGTTGCATTGTGGTAACGCACTGCTTGCAGTGCATTACCTCTTAAAGCAGACCCGTTGCGACTTTAACGTCGCATTAAAACACAACGTCCCACTGTGAATACAGCCTTAATCTACTTTGTAAATGTTTAGACATAAAATCAAACCATGTGATATCTAAAAAAGTAACTTTTTATGTTTATCTCATCGTTTAATTTTTACTGTGGATTCGCTTTAATTAGGAATGGGCAATGAGATACAAATCTTTCTAAGATGATGCATCATTATGCAAATGTACACAGTTTGAAAATGCACCAATTGTATTCTACCTCTGTAGGACTTGCTGCATACATTTGCATAATCCTGCATCAACCTGGAATGATATGCATCGCCCTGACCAACTCTACTTTTAGGCTGCTTTCACAGTGGGACGTTACAGGCGCACGTTACAGCAGCCATGAAAGTGCAGCATGCCGTGCGTTATATGTGGTTTTAGCTGAGTTAGACTGTTTGCACATGCTCAGTAAGGGGAGAGTCAGCTATTGTTCCTAGCCACATGGCTAATTAATATTCACTGCACTGTAGTGTTGTCCAGATCATGAACAATTCGGATCTTTGTGGATCTTTTGTGTGAGTCGAATTATCTGGATCATCACAATGAAGAATTCGGTTCACAGTGGATGTCTGGAAGAAACAGGAACTGCAGCTTCTGTGCACAAGCACAATCTTCCTGCTGCATCGCTCCCTTCCCCATTAGCACCCTCAATGTGCCTTCATCCTCCTGCACCTCTCACTCTGCTGCACCCCTGCTTCCCTAGTAAAATGATTCAAACAATGGTTCAAAGATCCGGATCTTTTCAATGACTTCATAGGATAGCACCAAGAGCCTCATAACGCGGCTCAATCTGACGTCCAACTTCAACACCACCATGCGTTGCATTAGGGGCACGTTATGCGACCTTAACGTCCCCTAAAACGCAACGTTTTGGTGTGAAAGAGGCCTAAATGAACTAAAAAGACCCGCCCAAAACAGATACAGGATACCTGTGCCGCGTACAAGAGAGAACGGCACCGGAGACTTGGGTGCAGGATACAGCCAGTATATGACTGATCCTGCTGCCGCACAAGTCCGGGCCGTGTTAATTACTATTCCCCCTCCAGGCCGACATGGATAGTGGGGGAATGAAATAATTCGGCTTCCAGCAATTGCTGGAAGCTGAATTATTGTTTTAAAAGCAACTTCAGCTCCGTCTTCTGACGGCGCTGAAGTTACTCCCTGTGCCTGCGATAGCCGTAGTTCCTATTACGGCCTATGGTGGTGCCGGCTGCGCCCAAGTCTCCTGCGCTGCTACGCCCAAGTGTCCAGCGCTGGATTTACCGTGTTCGACCTGTGCCTGCCAAATGCTTGAGAGAGGCCCTTCCCAAGCGTTGTAGAGTACAGGAGCAGCAGAGCAATTTACCACAGCACTGGGTGCTGTCCTCCTCCTTTCTTCTCAGAGATGCTGGCGGTGCTGCTGCATTATCTCTACAGCTCTGATATATGTCATGTGACCCAATGTGGGTCAGGTGACATGCATCGGGAGCCTACAGAAGATCACTGGCGTAACAATAGGGGATGCAGCCCCTGTACAACCGTGGGGGGCCCACTCAGGGCTGTTTTGGGGTGCAGGAGGGGTCGCAGCATGAGGGAAAAGCGTGGCCACACATCGGCAGGGAGGGAGGACAGTCCCCCCTCCCTCATCTCGGGCTCTCCCTTCTGTCTGCGCGCTCCCCTCATGCATTAATCATCAGTGGCAGTAGGTGGCGGGCAGGAACACATACCTCCATCCACGCGCTGGAGGTTCCGATCTCCAAGTGTCTGACGCTACTTCCTGTTTAAATAGGAAGTAGCATGAGGCACATAGAGGTGGACCTTCTGCTGGGGTGGGGGGGCATCCACATTTTTGCAGGGCGGCCTGGATGATTTCTAGTTACGCCCCTGCGGAGGATGCAGCAGTACAGCAGTGCCTATTGCTGTTGTAAGGCATTCTGCTGCTTGCTACTTTGAATAGCTGGTGAGGAGGCAAATATGCAGCTTCTACCCAGGCAATCTGGTTGCTTGAGAGTGGTGGCCATCTGAATGACAGATAGCAAGGGTTTTCCTCTACTTGTTTCTATATAACATGGAATTTGGGAGATGTAGAGGGATACTGAGTAAACAAGTCCATTCCTGGGGAAAGCAGAGTTCTCTGGACCAATATTAGTGCAGGAAAATTACATCAGAGACGAATGTCTGACCTTTAAAAAGTTGAATTCAGGTTCTCAGAATTTCTTTTCATAAGAAAAAAAAAAATGATTTATAGCAACTGTCTAACAGAGATAATGGAAAAGTCCCAATGACATGAAAACCACATACAACTCATAGTGGACAGAGTTCTGCATGCTAGGATCTGCTTCCACAGAGTAGGAACACTGCCGGATCTAATTACAGAGGAGAATTTCTTTGCTTCTATGTATTTTTCTTACAAATTAAAGGTACCATCAGGACTCGCTGCCTTTAGAGAGTAAAACACCTGTGTGTGCGCAGGAATGCAAATGATGGTAAGGTCCGATTCACAGCAAAAGCTATTTTTACAGAAATTTGCTGATCACCAGTGATTCAAGAAGCACTTTGACTCCTTTGACAGTTTTCACATTTGTTAAAATTGCAAAAGCGCTGCAAGTAGTCCAGATATTCCAATTGGCATCAAAACCAAGGGTTTAAAGGACAAACCATGGAAGAAGGATCCGCAAACCAGACTTGGCTCAGTGAAAAAATGTCTATTCTTTATTTAGAAAAATTCCACATGACAAAATAGTGCAATAAAATCTCAGGATCGACTAACGCGTATCGGGCCTACAATCTGCCCTTAGTCATAGTCAAAGTTTAAAGGACAACTGTAGTTAGAAGAATATGGAGGCTGCCATATTTATATCCTTTTAAATAATACCGGTTGCCTGGTAGTCCTGCTGATCTATTTGGCTTCAGTAATGTTTGAGTAACACCAGAAACAAGCATGCAGCTAATCTTGTCAGATCTGATAATGATATCAGAAACACCTGATCTGCTTCATGCTTGTTCAGGGGCTATGGCTAAAAGTATTAGAGGCAGAGGCTCAGCAGGACAGCCAGGCAACTGGTATTGCTTAAAAGAAAACAAATATGGCCCCCTTTATATCCCTCTCGCTTCAGTTGTCCTTTAATCCATAGTAAAACAGATGTGAAGCTGTGAATGTATCTTCTCTCCAGGCTGGGCAACGTGGTGACCCTCTGGTATTCATGTATTTAGAGTGGTCTGAAAGCCAGCATTTCTACTTTGCTCTAAAATATTCCTCACAGCTTGAAAGCTACTATCCCAGAAAAAAAAATTCTAGCAGAACATCACTGAAATGGTTAAACAAAGCACTTTCTCCTGCTATTCAGCTGCACATCTGCATCCAAACTGGAGATAACAGTATCGTTTTTACTTGTTAAACACAAATGTATCAACACTGGAGTGTAAACATACACTCTCTGATAAATTGTATCTGCTTCAGGCACACACAGTGTTCAGAATAGGCAATTAGAAGATTTTAATATATAATAAAAAGCAGTTACAATAGAACAAGAATAAAATGCAATTGCAGCTTTCAGGGTAAGAAAAACAACACTTTGGAAACTTGTAATTAGTAAACAGACAATATTACATGCGCACAAAAGCAAATATGATAACTGTGAGTAATAAAAAGTAGGAAAACACATTTTTATTGAATGTTATATCAGCGTTTTTAGACCACTTTCAAGGCAGTGCTATTATTTCCATCTCTCCAGTAAGGTCACAGTGAGCGAGAGTTGGACCCATGAAACAGAATGGGACAGTAATGGGATACAACATAAACGTAGTTAAAGAAGACGCAGCTTTTTGGGTGGAGAAGCAACTAAAAAAACAAATTACTTTTCCATTACTGAATAGGAAATCTTTCTTGAATAAATGGTAGTATTTTATGAAATGGGAACCAAAAAAAAGGTGCAGAGAGGCGGGAAATTTTGTGCTTGACTGGAAAGTGACACATACATTCCTGCCTGGAGTAACGTTGTCATCACAGAGATTACAGATCCGATTACTCCTTCTCACCACATTTCTGCTTACTTACACACAAACACAATTTGTGGTGTAGTTTATCGGTATGATGCTTATTTTTTTTTATATTATCTTTATTTTTTCAAAAAACAGTGTTTTTTATAATTTACACACATTAGAAATAACATCTCAATATATTCACATGCTGAATTAGCAGTAAAAGCCACCTATACATTATTGAGCCATAGGGTAAATTCCATCATCTTAAAGAGAAAGCATAACAAAGAATTGAACTTCATCCCAATCAGTAGCTGATACCCCCTTTCCCATGAGAAATCTATTCCTTTTCACAAACGGCTCATCAGGGGGTTCTGTATGGCTGATATTGTGGTGAAACCCCTCCCACAGTGTGATGTCAGTGTGATTACAGTGTGATTACAGCTGTTTCCAACTGCCAAAAAAGCAAACAGCATCTCCTTGTACTGACATCACCTGCCAGCAATAAAAATGTCACCATGTGATAAATGTCAGAATGTAAATCGGGGAGAGGAAAGATTTTACAATGGGCAAACACTGACTAAATCATTTATACATAATTATTGTAAAAATGAAGCACTTTTTTATTACATTATTTTCACTGGAGTTCCTCTTTAATACCAATTTCATATCACCAGTGAAACAATTCAGAACAACTGATTCCCCAGCTCCCTTCTACCAACTCCCGCATATGCTTATCTTTACTTTCCCTCTCCTTTTTCAAAGGATAATAAAAGAGGGGTCTCCACTTCACCCACAACCCACACCTACCACTCACATCTCACACCTATACTTCCCCATGGAAACACAATCCACGGAAAAAAAAGAAAGGGAACAGTTTTATCTCTCCCATCCTCCACCACTGCCCCCTGGTCAAATCTCCCTTCATGCCAGGGGCATCTATAGGTTAAAAGACACCCGAGGTGACGTGACATGATGAGATAGACATGTGTATGTACAGTGCCTAGCACACAAATCACTATGCTGTGTTCCTTGTTTTCTTTCTCTGCCTGAAAGAGTTAAACATCAGGTATGTAAGTGGCAGTTCCTCTCTGAGTCTGGACTAAGTTAGACTACAGTGTGACCCTCACTGATAAGAAATTAGAACTATAAAACACTTTCCTAGCAGAAAATGGCTTCTGAGAGCAGGAAAGCGATAAAAAAGGTCAATAGTGCATACATTTTAGCTCTGGCATACTTCAATGAATGTGTCATTTAGCAAAAACAATAAAACAGTAAAAACCTAAAAAGTAGATTTAAATATAAAGTAAAACTGTGGAATATCTTATAAAGTCATTTTTAGGAAAGGGAGGATAGATACAATTGTTTATTTCATTAGTTTATTTTCACCTTGGTGTTCTTTAAGGGCTAAGTTCATACTTACTGTATATACTCGCATATAAGCCTAATTTTTCAGCACAAAACATGAGCTGGAAAGTAACCCCCTCGGCTTATATGCGAGTCAGTGGAGCAGAACGAATGGTGGAGCAGGTTTTGTTACTGGTAGAGGAGCGTAAGGATTGTGCACTAGAAATTCTGCTCTTGCCAGCTTGCTCCCTGATGTGTCCATGCCCCACATCCCCTGCAACATGGTGTGCAGAGTGCGCTGCTCAAGACTTCCTGTGGAGCAGAGTGTGCAAGCAATGTGTCAGCAGTGAAATGATTGAGGATTCTTCCTGTGTGGCATTCGCTGTCTCATATCTATGACCCCATCTAGTGGTGTCTTGAGACACAACTATTGTCCTTGTGGCTATGGGGAGGGGGGCTAACTTGTACTGGGGGCACATCTGGCTACTGTGGAGTGGACTATATTGGGAAGGGGGCTTACACGCGAGTCAATCACTTTTTCCTGTTTTCTGGGGGGAAAGTGGGTGCCTCAGCTTATACACGGGTCGGCTTATATGCGAGTATATGCGGGTAGTTGATCCTCTAAACTTCATCCACTGAGCCCAAGTACTCCTAAATGTGATGCTTATTCTTAGCAAAATATGGGAAGGTAGGAAGGAAAGGAGGAAAGCGGCACAAATCAGTCATGTATTGGTTCCCTTTCACACAGGACAGAATTCATATGGGAAATATGTTTTTGTGAATTTGTGTTCACCGCACATCTAATGCAAGTCATTAGCATTGCATTTGTTGTGCATGTTATTGTGAATATTCACATCAGAATTTTCTGCAGAAAACAGCCTACATATATGTAGGCTTATTTTTTTTTAAATGAACATGGGAATCACATACAGTGCAAGTCAATGGAAATATGCATTCCAAATCAGAAAATCTGCATGGCAATACCAACATTTACATAAATAAGAAGGTCAGTAGGAGCAACCTATAGGAAATAGGGGAGGGACAAGAAGTTCTAGCTTTAAATCTATCATAATGCTAGTTGTGCTATTTGTGCTATGCATGCTACGTTACTGGCAAATAATTCTATTACACATCACTACAACGCCTCTTTAATATGTGCTCACTTCATAAAGCACTGTATAGGAGTGCTAGAACAGGCCAGAAGAATTCTATCAGAATTCTTGTTTTACAGTTCCATAAGGCGATATATAAAATATAAAGTTAAGGCCAGTTCTAGACTTTTTTTTGCCTTCAGCAATACATTATGAGGATGCCCCCCCCAGGCGCGGACTGGCGCGGGGGGACGGGTGGCATTCTCCCCCCGGGCCGCCGGGATTTCTAACAATCAGGGCCGGTGCAGTTGTAAATAGCTTTGAAAATCAGCAGCTCCGCGGCCACTCGATTCACTCCCGCCCACAGCTGTTCTGATGGGCTAAGCTCAGCTCTTTCCTGTGGGGCCAGGGAGCAGGGCATTGGCTGAGAGCTCCTGCTTCTCCCGGCATCCTCTCTGGTGCACTGTGTGTGTATGTGTGTAGGCTCCGCCCCCCCGGCCTGTGGAGACCACGCTGGGACAGACTACTTGCCAGGCTGCTCTGTATACACACATGGGGAGAAGCAGCCAGGGCTTTCAGTGCAGAGAAGAAAGACACCACACTGCACTGGCTGCACTAGGATCAGATGCCAGGCTGGGAATTCCTTCTGCTGCATGCCTGTGAGTTTCTGACACCCCCTCCCCCACTCCACAGTATTAGATGGTCTGGTTTTCCTCTCTCCCTCTATAGAAGCACCACATCTCCCAGCTGGTCTCTTTCCCCAATCGAGGCACTAAAGCTGCCAGCATGCCCTTCTCCTCCATAGAGGCACTACTGCTCTGATCATGCCCCTCTCTCCTCTATAGAGGCACCACAGCCCCAGCAAGTTTTTCCCCTATAGAGGCACTACTGTTTCCAGCAGGCCCTTCTCCATAGAGGCACTACAGTTTCCAGCATGCCATCGCCCCTCCAGAGACACCACAGCCCCAGCAAGTTTCCCCCCTCCCCTATAGAGGCACTAAAGCTACCAGCATGCCCTTCTCCTCCATAGAGGCACTACTGCTCCCAACATGCCCATCCCCCTCCATAGAGGTACCACAGCCCCAGCATGCCCCTTTCCCTCAATAGAGGCACCAAAACTCCAAGCAAGCCCCTCCCTATAAGCACCATGGCTCCTGTCATGCGCCTTCCCTTCCATAGAGGCACCACAGGTCCCAGAATACCCCTCCATATATTGTTGGGTTGTCCCCCAGGGCCCCACAGCTGGTTGCTGGGCCCCCCTTGGTCTCCCCAAAATGAATAGTGGACCCCCAGAGCTTCTGCAGTGTATTCATAGCAGAGGCAATCACCTGTCCAGCTGGCGCGCTCATCTGTGTGCTAACGTTTCCATCCTCACAGGCGCCTCATCTCAGTGACTCAGCGGCACATAGGTGTGCACATGTCACCAGGTCACGGAGATGAGGCACCTGCAAGGATGAAGTACACAGATGGAGGGAGCCTGCCGGCCGGACAGGTGAGTGCGCTCCACTGCCACTACTCTACAGGGGCACCAGGGGACCATTATTCACATTGAAAAAGGCCTGGAGAGCCCTAGGGGTCAATCTAATACTATATGGAGGAGGAGAGGCATGCTGGGAGCTGTGGTGCCGCTATGGAAGGGGAGGAGCATGATGGGAGCTGTAGTGCCTCTATGGAGTGGGAGAGGCATGCTGGGAGCTATGGTGCCTCTTTAGAAGGGGAGGGGCATGCTGGCAGCTGTAGTGCCTCTATACAGAGCATGGGGGGGGGGGGCATGCTGGGAGCTGTTTGCAGTTTGCACCTATGGCAACAAAGGTTGTGATTAGCTTGGTGTTGGATCCGTCTTTGGTCGAATATGTTCTTTCAGCATACAAGCATTATGTGGGCGAGTGTATCTGTACTGCGCATGCGCAAGTAACATCCACACAGGCTGTGACGCCGTCGATATGACATATCGAATGCGTCATGGAGTTACCAACGATAGTTCTTCGCAAACCACCCAAACTGACAGTTTTTGGTTTAAATACACTTTTTTTTCCCTTCACCAAAGGGCTGGAGAAATCTTTTCATGGTCAGCTAATTAGCCTCCTGTTGGAAAGATTCTCTGCCAGCACAGGGGACCCCCTGAGGTGTTTATGACTTCATCCATCAGGTGAAGGGTAGATATCAGTTGACAGAAGCTCATAAATGTTAGCTCCTCTAGACTGCTAGGAACCGATCACAGCAGGGGGTTCTCCCAGGATTACCTCAGCTGAAGGATCAAGGAGATTCCATCTCCCAGCTGACCTTTCTGTGATCTCACAAATATGAAATCCATCTTTTGCCATAAAGATGGCTTTCCAAATAGGCAACGGCCTTAAGAACCCGCTTATTCTGAAATTCGGAACCAACCACATGATTGGATGTTTCTGAATTCAAGGTAAGCCCTGCCAAAGCAGAGATATGCATTTTGGGGTCACCGTTCACTCTAAACCCCCCAAGTTTGGTATCAACGTTCTTGATAAATTCTGACAAACCTAAAAATGTTATTGGATTTAACACAACTTGCACGGTTTGCAGATGAGCACACTTATCATGATTCAGGTAAAATTTTGTCTCTCTGAGAGGGGCAGAGATCTCCTATTCCAAAGAGGTGTGTGATCCACGCCCCCTAACCCCTCCTTGCTGGAGTGGGGGCTATAACCAGACAGAGCCCAGAAAGCTCTGTGTCCTTTACCTTCAATCTGATGCCTAGTAACATCCTGGCAGCCCGCAAGGACTCGGGCAAAACCTCTATCTTTGAACTTTCTAACAAAGGCCTGTTGGCCGCATGGCAACCGCCATTTTGGGACTTTCGCCAAAGACTTGCGATTGCCGCATGGACTACCAATAACGGTATTTGAACTGCATATAATCAGACATTCTGTTCTCTTTTCCTCTCTTCTCTCTGTCAATCAATCTGTTCTAAAATAAGCTGTGTGTATGTAGTTTAGAAATAAACTAACGATTTTATCGTTCAGTCTTGTGCCTGTTCTGGTCATCTGATTGCTGCTATAACGAATCTGCCCTCTGAAGAGTCAGTCCTACTACCGCATTGTTTTATGATTTGCTTATAAATTGTTGATTTGCTAGCTAGGTTGTAAATAACCGTTTCTTCCTTCTAGGATTAGCTAGTACCAGATTTCCTGTGCGAAATCGATAACTTTCGTTTCTCGATTGTAAATACAATTCGAGATTGCATCATATAGGGACCCAGTAACCTTTCTTTAACGTCACATTGCTCACAGTCTTTAAGCTGTCGGAAGTGACTATTCCCCGAACGGTGACTTGGGCGTGTTGAATGTGATTGGGCTGGCTACCGTATTATGATAGCGTTGGAGACTGTCCGCTCCATACAACCGGACAGTGGTGGCAGTTTACTTTATTTACCCGATTTCCAGCGCGAAATCGATATTTTCAGTTTACCGATTGTATATACAATCAAAATTGTACATGTATGGGCACCTCCAACCAATCTTAACCGTTTACTACGCACACAGTGAATTTGCCTCCAGCAGTCTCTAGTGCATGAGACCTGCATGGCAACAGTGGCCTAGTAATACGGGATTGGTGGATGTTTGTCCCATTACATATTGTCGGCAGCTGCGCGACCAATCTTTATTGTCAGTCTGTTCACCGTACTTCCTGCGTATGCTAACGGGAGCAGATTAGACGGGATTGGCACGCTCTGTCGCCTTTTCTTCTTACCTCTGACGATCCAGCAACCGGTCTCGTTGTCCGTCTGCACCCGTACTTCCTGCGTACGCTAACGGGAGCAGATCTCGACGGGATCGCGGGGCTGGATTGTCACACATGCCCACTCAAATGAAGTGCTTTTGCATGAAGGAAAAGAGTCATGCACAAGTGCCTTAGTTCTACTGGGCATGTGTGGATCTCATTTGCGTATGCCCAGTATGGACACAGTCAAGCTTGCGCACTGAAGAAACCTATTTGACCATTTCCCTGTACTGTCATTGCTGTCAGATGGGGTATTGTGAAATACTGAAGGGAGGGGGACAGGGAGTGTGGCTGCAATAAGGCTGGTACACACAATGCAATTTCTCATCAGATCCACGGGTCAAATTGATGTCCGGCATGTCTGATCTGCTCCCAATCGAGAACAGGATCGATTTTTTTTTTTTGCAGTACTAATCTGAAAAGCGATCCCATTCTTGATTGGGAACAGATCAGACATGCCGGAAATTATTTATTAATTTGACCCATCAATCTGACGGAAACTAGCATTGTGTGTATTATGAAGCTCGTAGCACCTGCTTCATTTAGGGACACTGAGCACCAATGAATTAAGGGGCTGGGGTGGCTGCATTATGCACCATGACTGAGGGGACTCTGGCTGCACCCAACACTGCACTGAGCAGAGGAGGAGACACTCACTGCTATGCCACTGTGCTCCCCTGTATGCAGAGTAGCAGCTCAGCAGTCTCAGCTCATCCAGACACATTGCTGGAGGAGGTAAGACTGTCAAGCACTACTGCTGCACCACGACTCTGTTTATACTGGAGGAGAGTAGGAGGGTGAACACTAGAGCCGGATCCACACTATAAGTGCTTTTGGGGGCAATTGCATTTGGTTAGCACTTTCTGAGCGCTTTTTAAAAATCGCTCCCATTCACTTTCATTAAAATTGCGATTGCAGCGATTTTTACTGCGTTTTTAATGAAAGTGAATGGGAGAGATTTTTAAAAAGCGCTCAGAAAGCGCTAATCAAACGCCCCAAAAGCGCTTATAAGGCTCCCTGCACACTGCAAATGCGTTTTCCGATTCCGTTTCCGATTTTCAATTCTGAAAAAAAAATGCAGCTTGCAGTAAAGATTAAAAATCGGAATTGGATGTAAAAACCGATTAAAAAGCGGAATCGGAATTGTATGCAGTGTGCAGGGAGCCATATTGTGGATCCGGCCTAGGGCAGCTAAATAGGGATAGGGGACCACTAAACAACCAAACCTGGGCGTACTGTAAAGGGTAGGGGGGACTACAAGATCACTAGGGAAAGCTATCTGGAGATCGAGGGACCATAAGACCACCAGGGAATACTTTGAGGGAGATTTTCTAGTATTTATAAAGCGTCTACATCTTTTGCAGCGCATAGTACATAGTGATGTCACTGACTGTCCTCAGAGGAGCTCACAATCTAATCCTACCATGGTCATAGTGTAATGTCCTACCATATTATTATAATGTATTTATATAGCACTGACCTCTTCTGCAGCACCTTACAGAGTACATAGTCATGTCATCAGAGGAGCTCACAAGCTAATCTCTACCATCCCTTCCAAAGTCATATGTCCATTTTAGTCTAGAGCCAATTTAGGGGTAAGTCTTTTAACGTATCTTTATTTTTTTGTAATGTGAGAGTGCCCAGAGGAAACCCACAGACAAAGGGACAACATACATACTTAATGCAGATAGTACCCTCAAAGGCCCAAAGTGCACCAAGAAAATGTTCCCCACGCAATTACACCCCCAGCCTGAAAGGCTGACTAGAGGCAGGATAGATACATGCTTTCTTAACCTAACTACTAAATGTATTGTTGCTTTAAACTACCATTGAATCATATCTTTATTGCGTGCAAATGTATTTGGGCTGGGAATTCCGTGACCGGGCCTCTAGGTTGTGTTTTCCCCCCTGGCCAAATGGTCCCAGTCCTCCCCTGCCCCCCCCCCCTCCTCAACTGGAGAGGAGAGACACATGGGGCTGTGCATTGCAGGCACTGACACTACACTTACCTCCCTCTGTTTCCTCCAAGACAACATCTATTCCCTGTTGGCCCACAAAATCCCGGCTATGATCCCCAGGGTGCCAGGTATGTGCTGCACCAGTGCCGCATCACTCACCCGCTCTCAGCAGACAAGCGATGGGCTCACCAGCCAGCCACACATGAAGTCCTGCAGCATCTCTGACTACAGCGGTGCCTCATATGGAACCACTGTAGCCATGGATACAGGTCGCTGGATAGGCAGATGGAGATCCCATCTCTGGAATCCTGACAGCAGGTAAGTGAAGCCACGGCGCACATCTAGGGAGGCGGAGACTGGAAGCACAAGGAGGGAGGCATTTGAGAGGGAAGCCGCCCTCTAATTGTTGCCAGCCTAAAAAGCACATAATTCGCATTGCTTCATGAAAAAAACTGAAAATCCAAGAAGGTCCGCACACTCCAGGAATCAAATTCCAGACTTTTTATTCAGCCAATGTGACACAATTCCATTTCATTACACCAACGAATCGTTTCGGGGCCCCGTGGGGTCCCCTTTGTCAAGGCAATACAGACACACTGGGCCCCGAAACGATTTGTTGGTGTAATGGAATGGAATTGTGTCACATTGGCTGAATAAAAAGTCTAGAATTTGATTCCTGGAGTGTGTGGACCTTCTTGGATTTTCAGTTGCATTTCTACTGGTCCCTGCACCTCGCTGGTGGTGTGCAATCCCACATCTACTTGTGCTTCATGAAAAAAAACGCCCCTGTATACAGTTTGTTAATTATGACAACGTCTCGTTCTCATTTTCCAATTTCTCTCCTCCTGAACCCCAACTCATTCTGTAAAGTTAAACTTCACTTTGCCGTGAACTTACAGTATAATGGCACAAATCTCTATATTCCCAGTGCTGGCTCTTTCCTCGGCTGTCGCTCTCATCCAGTGCCTCCACTAAAAATTGTTAAAACGGGGAATAAGCCGTATAATTGAACTCGAGTACCGAAATCCCATTTCTAAAAAAAACCAGACCGTTTTGTTTTTCTCGCCTGTTCCAAAAACGTCTGGCTGTGAGGACCTAATCCCTGTAAACATGTTGCTGGAATAAGAGCTTATAAATATTCCCTCTCTCGTTCTAACTATGAATAACTATGTTAAAGCCTTTCGCTAAAGTGTTCCGCTGTGAGCCAATAACCTCAGTCTTCAATAGAAACTGTGACAGCAAAACTACATGGAGACTAGAGGGTAATGTGAAAGAATGGGATGCTATTTGCAATTCATCAACCATGCTAGCGATTGCAGTGACAATGCATCAGCAGAGCTCATAAAGGAGAAAAGGATTTGGGCTCTTGTGGTAAATACAATTACAGTTCTTATCAAATATGGCTTATACACAATATCCCCTCCGCTGTGACAGTGCATTAATAAAAATCTCACACTGTTCCACCAGCGAGAGGGGGTCCTCCTGTTCACTCCTCATCAGCACTTTTTTCTCCTTGGCTTGGTTTTGATTACACAATGCCTAGAACAACAATTTCACACGGTAATATATGCACGCCGCGGCTGAAGGCTAAAGAATATACTACAAACAAATTGCTGCTTGTTTTCATGCCAAACAAAACAAAGCCATTTTTTTAAAGGGAACTGTAGGAGGATGTAGTTTTAATCAGTGCTTTAATCATGCCTCATCCAATTACTAATGATATTATATATACAGTATATATATGTTAATACGTATAGGGCTCGATTCACAAAGCAGTGCTAACTTAGTTAGCATGCCTAAAAGCTTTGGGCGTGCTAACTACGGTGCTAAGTTTAGCGAAGCGGCGCACCTGGCGTGCCAGAATAGTCACACCGTGCAACGACTCAGGCACACTGGGTGCGACGTTATAGGCGCACACGGTGCAACGTTTTGGGCGCACCCGGTGCTTCGCACGCACCGCTAAACTTTGCACGTGCTAACTTAGCTTAGCGCATTATAATTTACTTTAGACGTGCTATGGGCTTTTAGGGCGTGCTAACTAAGTTAGCACTGCTTTGTGAATCGAGCCCATAGTATAGTGCCCATTACCAGTATGTGTATAGTTACTGTAACATTCTTTTAATTTAGCCATGTAATTTACCACTGACCATTTTCTTAAAAGGAACATTCTTTTAAAGTCAATGGGAACTGTATTCTAAAAAAAAGACAGATACTTTTTGGTGGTGGTGTCTAGCCTTAGCCTCATCTTTGGTGATGCCGAACCTTAACCTCCCCTCTGGTGGTACCTAACCTTATCCTTCCCCCTGGTGGTACCTAACCTCAACCCCCCCGCCAGTGGTGCCTAACCTTATCCTCCCCCTGGTGGTGCTTAACCTCAACCCCCCCCACCCCCCCTGGTGGTGCCTAGCCTTAGCCTTCCCCTGGTGGTGCCTTACCTCAACCTTACCAATGGTTGTGCGGTGCCTAGCCTTAACCTCCCCCTTTGTGATTCCCTTTGGTGGTGCCTAGCTTTACCCTCCCTCCCCAGCAGTGCCTAACCCTAACTCTCCCTCTAACCTCAACCTCCCCCCCCAACACAAATTTGGGCCACCACTATATATCATTAATACGGCGAAAAATACCTCATTGCAATGAGGATGATTCCATTTTCTCAGAGCTCATTTTCTGAGAGGCAAAATCTCACTTTTGCAGACAATAAATCATACTCCAGCCTGTCACCTTTCTAAAAAGAACACCCACATATCTGGAATGTGACCCCTAGATGCCAAGACCTGAGCTGGAGAGTCCCAGGAGGTGACCTTGTCATCACCAGCCCTGAGAACTTCAAACTGAAGTCTATACATCTGACTTTCCAGTCCGAAACAGGACACACTCACATAGCACAGAGTACCAGGAGATATGAAATGCTCCTTCCGTGTATATAAGGTTTAGCTGAGCACTCCAGTCAGTGTCTGTGGGGCCAGTGTCACCAAGCTGGCTCAGCACAACTTGTAGCCTAATATGTTGTCCAGAATACATGCAGCATATTACAGTGCTAAAATCCTGATGTATATTTAACTAAAAAGCCCAGCTGCAGCTACATCGATCATTCAAAGCACAGGTGTCAAACACAAACGAATGAGGCCCTCCTTGCCATTTTTTTGCGTCTCTCCAGCGCTCCAAATGAGCAGCATTGTAAGCAGTAAAAGAACAACAGCAAACTGCCTTCCCATCCAGAGGAGCACACAGGGGACAATGATTCTGTTGAAACATTGTCAATTTCAGGTTGGGTGCAGCAACAACCTGTAGGATCCCTCAGCAAAATTGTCGTGAGGTCACCTCTGGGGAACAAACTCCCTCATGTGGCTAGTAAACCCCCCATCCCCAACCCAGCTTACCAAAAAGTGTATGGGGAAGTGAAGACTAGCATCTTGCCCTGAGCCACAAGCTTATTTACAGCCTTAAAGAGACACTAAAGCGAAAAAAAAATTATGATATTATGATTTGTATGTGTAGTACAGCTAAGAAATAAAACATTAAGATCAGATACATCAGTCTAATTGTTTCCAGTACAGGAAGAGTTAAGAAACTCCAGTTGTTATCTCTATACAAAAAAGCCATTAAACTCTACGACTTTCAAAGTCGTGGAGAGGGCTGTTTTCTGACTTTTATTATCTCAAGTGTTAGTTAACTATTTACTTTTTCTCTGCCAGAGGAGAGGTCATTAGGTCACAGACTGCTCTGAAAGAATCATTTTGAATGCTGAGTGTTGTGTAATCTGCACATATTAGAGAATGATGCAATGTTAGAAAAAACACTATATACCTGAAAATAAAAATATGAGAATATTTTCTTTGCTGCTAATCTTCTAGTAATTATTCATAGTACACAACCAATTCATTATATCATATATTTTTTTTTCGCTTCAGTGTCTCTTTAAATCTACTACCACAAAAAAAATTGTTGCAGAACGGCATTCAAACAGTTAAACATGGCACTTGGTTCTTTACTGGAAAGCTCTTTGCTTCAGTGGACAGCTCCTTGCTTCAGTGGGCAGATCCTGGCCGCATCCAAAGAGGTGATAACATTATCTTTTGTTTGCATTCCTTTGTCAGATACATTTAGTAAGCATTAGCAAGGTGCTGAAACTGAGCTCTCTCTGCTTCTATCATGTGTGCCATTGAGAAGTGATCACTAGATACATTTTAATAAATAAATACAGCAGCTATGCAATAACATGCAATGGCAGTGTAACGATTGTGGAACTTCCTCCACAAGCGTATAATTGCAGGAACCCAGCAAAAGGTGCTACGCACCCGTAGAGGGAAATTCCTGTCGGCAGATGGCGTTGGGGAGTGCAGAGGAACCAATCCTCTGTACCTCCACAAATGCCAGACAGGAATTGTACGAAGCGCAGAACGCAATCGCAAGAGAAGCGATTGCGAATGAGAACGAGCAAAGGGACAGGTTGTATGTGTGTGCGCCAACCCAGTCTCCAACCCGCGACAGTGCACACACCACAGCAGATATGAAGCAGGAACGCGATCGCGAGAGATGCGATCGCCAGACGTGACACAAGGCTACAGCAAGGCAGAGCACGAGAGTAGCAAAGGCACAGCAAATCATACAACCAGAAGGTAAAGAAAACAACAAACGCTAACTGAATGCGAACACCGCACTCATTCGCAACAGTGCACATGTTCGTGCGCGGTCCCCGCAGGATAAGCACATCAGGGACAAGCATGCCTAACTAACCACCGACAGACAAACATAAAACAGAGGACGCGAGCGCTTGCTTAACGGTTACCTCACCGAGCCTCCAGCAAGGGTTCGTAGCAGACAAGACAGACACACGAAAACAGGAACAGGCGGGAGATAGGATCCACTGCACTAGCGAAAGAGGCTAGTGCGATCCAGGGAAACAGAACAGAAGGATCCACAACACTAGCGCAGGATGCTAGTGCGATCCAGGTACAGAGTAGCAGAACAGAAGGATCCACAGCACTAGCGCAGGATGCTAGTGCGATCCAGGTACAGAGTAGCAGAACAGAAGGATCAACAGCACTAGCGCAGGATGCTAGTGCGATCCAGGTACAGAGTAGCAGAACAGAAGGATCCACAGCACTAGCGCAGGATGCTAGTGCGATCCAGGTACAGAGTAGCAGAACAGAAGGATCCACAGCACTAGCGCAGGATTCTAGTGCGATCCAGGGAGGCAGAACAGAAGGATCCACAGCACTAGCGAAAAGGGGCTAGCGCGATCCAAGGAGACAGAACAGAAGAGATAGCTGGTAGCAACCGCTGCACCAGCTATACTCCAAGAACAGAGATCAGAACGATTTCCTGTCGACCACCGCTGGGACAGGACAATCGCAACAGAACAAACAAAACAGATAAGCAATCCTAACTGCACTACAGAAACCTGCCTAGCGCAGTTTCAGAAATTACTCTAAGCTGATCTTCAAACAAAGAGTAAGGCTGACACTCCTCCAGGAGTGTTTCACAGGAAGGAATCCTTATGACCAGCCAAGCATTGTGGGAAACACATAGTACTTATAGTACACGCCTTCAATGAATGTGGCCAGGCAATTTGCATGACAACGTATGCAAATTCCTCAGCAAGCACAAGCTGAAAAACTGACAGAAGGTCTCTCCTCCAGAGACCTGCAGAATGCAGACCTGAACAATGGTCAAAAAGCTGCCTGCCTGCACAGGCAGCTGAGCAGATTATTACAGTACCCCCCCCCCCCCCTCCAGGGTCGAATTCCAGACGACCCTCAAAACTGATATCTCCAAACCACTTTAACAGAAGACTCATGAAGGTCTAGACAGCCCGACAAGGTCCAATTCCAGAGTCAGTCCACCCGAAACCGACCTCATCGGAAACAGAAGCCACCGAAACATGCCCATCAGCACTACAAGTCTCAGCATAACACCCATCAGGACTGTGGATACCAGAGAAGAAGCCATCGACACCCTCCAGACAATACCCACCACCTTCCAAGGAGCGTCCGAAAATACCAAATCTGCCACAAAACCTGTTCGAAGTGTCTCTTTCAAAACAAAAGCCGCTGTTGATCATATTCAGGGTACCAAGCAAAACTTCTCTCGGAATCTCCCAGAACGCCTTGAAGCTCTGCAGAGATTCCAAGAAGCCAGAACGCTCACCAGACTCACATGGAGAGCTACCAAGCACCCCCATGGAACCTATGACAGCTCCAGATTCAGAATTAGCAGGACACCCATCAAGATCAGGACTTTCAGGGACCACTTCTGGGCATGCAAGCAGGCAGGCTAAATCAGAACATGTCTCCACCGAGGAAGCATCTAAGTACGCTGGTAACCGAGGCACACTTGGGCTTTCTGGGTCACAGAGCACACTGGGGTACACCAGCACAGGAGAAACCTCAGGACATGTCGGGGAACTGCCAACCTCAGAGTCCGGCATGACCAGACCAAAACCAGGACCGGGCAGAAAATCATCACGAGTAGAGGTTACAGGTACTGGTATTTCAAAAGAAGACTCGGTCTCAGGCTTAGAGATCTCAATGACTGTAATGGTATCTGACAGAAATTCATCATTGACTACCCATGACTGAAGCTCCACCAGAGCTGAAAAGGTAGCCAGCAAGGCAGCAATGCCTACGGAAGAGGGCAACACCTCAGAAGGACTTGGGGGGCAGGAGACATCTCCTACAAGTTCTGCACCCTTTGGGAGGAACTCGGAGACCTCCAGAACATCAAACAAGACCTCAGGAACATCATTTTCCAGGTTTTCTAAGAAGGATTCTGAACTATCCATGTTACAGGGCTGAACATTAAATACCTCCTGCAGGCAGGGCAGATGTCCCAGGAATGGTTCCACCATAAAACAAAGAAAAGGAACAAAAACCAGTATATGCTGCTCAAAAACTGCACTTTATTTTAGATAATTTGATAAAAGGCACACACATAAATGATCAAAATATGTCAGGAGTTGGCCTGTCATATGCATAATGTATTGTTAGAAGACAATACTATGTGCTGCAAATGTCTGGGACAGTAAGAAAAAGTCCCTACTAGAATAGCATATTAGCAATGTAGATCAAGTCAAGATAAGCCATCGAAGGCCAATCACACTCAGATGTTCGTAGGTTGGATACCTAAGATGATAGAGCCCAGTAAAGAATAAATCCATAAGCCATGTATTTAAACATGGCTGTGGACCCTAAGGCAACCAATATTTTGAGCCTTGGGAACGCCAATATCCGGCACCCGTGAGGAGACCCGGCTGTGTTAAGATAATAGTATGATCATAACCACTCACAGAGGGCAGGATATGGTGCAACCAATGTGGTCAAAAAATAGGGCTGACTGTATCACAACCAAGGGGTGTGCTGCTCCTATATAATAGACTTTATTGGGAACACCATAACCTGAGACTGAACTTCATCATAATTAGCGGGATGTACAGGAATATTTACTGGAACACACACTGACTCCCTAACTTAATTCTCACTGTACCCAGAATTCTGTGTGGCAGTCAAACTAGCTTGTAACTCCAAAACTGCAGAAAAACAGGTGAGTATAGTGGCAATACCTAGACGAGCCTCTAGGGACACTGCAGGGGATTCTAAGCAAGGCCACATTGACTCATCCAGAGTACAGGGTGCAGAATCAGCACTTCCCTCAGAGCAAGAAAGGGGCTCACAAACGTCAGTGTGAAAGGAAAACATGTTTTCATTCATGGTACAGGGCAGGTTCAGAGAAAGTGTCTCTGAATAAGGCAAAGAAGGTTCAGCATCAGATTCGCAAAACCGAAGCGCTGTCTCACTCTTAGATTCGGCTAACAATGTCGAATCCGAGGAATCAGAACGCAAAACCTGAGAATCAAGATTCACTTTAGGTTGTGAAACTGACGCTTCCATAGCGCAAACCTCCGCGATCTGCGGAGCAGACTGCAAGGCATCTAGGACCGAAACACTGGAGCAACTGTCATCAGGCAACGGGCCCCTACAGGTGTGAACAGGATGAGACAGAGACTCATTTGCAGAAGAAATAGCGACATCAACAGGATAAACTTTATTAGGCATATTAATTTTACTTTTGACGCTGCATAGTCGAGAAATTTTCCCCATAGCAGGGTCACAGACGGAAGATCTCAAAGATCTGTTTCTAAATGAAAAAGGATCCCACACATCCTTGAGGAAACCAGCAGACTCATGCCGATCACAATCTGCAGGAACATCCGAGAAGCAGGCATCAGATCGCACAGATTCAAACTGCACACTGTCAGAAGAGAATCCTTCAGGATTCGCACAGGAATCAACCACAGCGGCACACTCATTCATTTCAGATTGCACAAAGTCAAGACTCTCATGCTTTACCCCAGAAAGGCAGGAACAATCATCTGACAACGATGTCTCTTTATTGGAATCAATTGGTTGGTGTGTGTGCAACTCATCCAAAATCGTCTGCCACACATAAATCACCAGATCCACATCACCCTCGTCACATTCATCGGAATCAATCAGAAGGTACATAGAATCGAGACAATCATTCAAGACATCCTCGCTTTTTGCGATGTAAAAATCGCAAAAGGCTTTCCAATCAAAATCGAACTCCTCCAGCAAGGCCCCAACATCCCAGGAAGCAAATGGGGGTTCAAACAGGCCAGTATCCAGATAATCTCCATATGGGTGGAGTTCAGGAACAAGAACAGATTTTTTAACTGCTTTAATATAGTGTGCGATCCTACCTATAGTAGGATCCACATAAGCTTTGGATTGGGGCAAAAAACCTGGAAACTGATCAGCAGATGCATACTCAACAAAATCGTACAAATCGGAAATTCCGTCTTAGTGTTGGGCGAACAGTGTTCGCCACTGTTCGGGTTCTGCAGAACATCACCATGTTCGGGTGATGTTCGAGTTCGGCCACATGGCCGAACTAAGAGCGCATGGCCGAACATTCCCCGAACGTTCGGCTAGCGCTGTGATTGGCTGAACGGGTCACGTGGTTCGGACCCGAACGCGCTCTGATTGGCCGAACTGTCACGTGGTTCGGGTAAATAAATACCCGAACCACGTCATATCTCCGCCATTTGTCTGTGGGTTTAGCTTTGGGTAGACAGGCAGGGTAGTTCGCGCTCCAGCCACGCTAGCCAGGGTCCCCCCAGTCATTGTGTGTCGCTGCTGGGAACAGTAGTACACCGCTCGCTCAGCCACACTATATAGCATTGTGTTTACTGCCACTCTGTGTACCTCGCTCAGCCACACTATATAGCATTGTGTTTACTGCCACTCTGTGTCTGCTGGGAACAGTAGTACACCGCTCGCTCAGCCACACTATATAGCATTGTGTTTACTGCCACTCTGTGTACCTCGCTCAGCCACACTATATAGCATTGTGTTTACTGCCACTCTGTGTCTGCTGGGAACAGTAGTACACTGCTCGATCAGCCACACTATATAGCATTGTGTTTACTGCCACTCTGTGTACACCGCTCACCCAGCACTATATAGCATTATTGTGTTTACTGCCACTCTGTGTCTGCTGGGAACAGTAGTACACCGCTCACCCGCCACTGTATAGCATTGTGCTTTGTGTCGCTGCTGGGAATAGTGGTACACCGCTCACCCACCACTGTATAGCATTGTGCTCTGTGTCGCTGCTGGGAATAGTGGTACACCGCTCACCCACCACTGTATAGCATTTCTGTACTGCCACTGTACTGCTGCCAGTCAGCGTGTACTTTAAGGATAAGTGAAATGAGGAAGAAATCCGGTGAAAGAGGGAGGGGCAAGGGAAGAGGTGTTTCCCCTGACGGTTCACGTACAGGCCACAGGGGAGCACCCAAGAAAACCCACTCAATACCGCCCATGTTGTCCAGGACAGCTACCCTCACAAATCCAAAAGAACAGGACCAGATAATTACTTGGATGACCTCTCAAGCGTCCAGCAGTGGGTTAAGCAGCACCAGCACATCACGCACGAGGTCCGAGTCCTCAGCCAGTTACAAGGAGCCAGTGGGCACAAAGCTGACACAACCGGCAGCGACACCACGCACACAACTGCCAGATAACCAGTCCGATGAATTACCTCAGGACAATATGGGGTATTCGCAGGAGCTATTCCCAGCCCAACAAACTTCCACCTTTGAAAGGTCAATGGAGGAACAGCCAGAAATCTTGTGCCCGGATTCACAACCATTAACTGTGGGAAATGCACCGCGCACTGAAATACAAGGCGAGTCCGAGGACTTTGAAACCCAAATCCCAGAGCAAGTTGGGCAGGAGGGGTTGCAATTGCAGGAGATCGGCCGACAAGATCTGGAAGACGACGTTGGAGTGAGCTGCGCAGAGGTTGTTCTGGGGAGCTCTACTCCACGGCGGCGGCCCCCCACAATGACATATGACGAGTTTGAGGGGATGGAAGAGGAGGGTATGGACAATGTGGACATAGACCCAGATTTTGTTTGTGAACGAGAACATCGCCGTCGTAGCAGCCGTCGTAGCAGCAGCACAGATGAGTCTGTTGAAGAACCTACTGCTGCACGAGTTCGCCTTGTGCCACAAGGTAGGCGGCGCGCAATTTCAGGCACCACAAGCATGGAAGTTCAAGTGAGAGGCAAAAGAGGCGCAAACAGAAATCGCCAGCAAGGCAGGTGCTCCAAAGTCTGGGCTTTCTTTGAAGACTGCACTGAGGATGGTACTATGGCGATTTGCAAGGTGTGCAAGACCCGCTTGAGCAGGGGGAAAAGTATTAACAACCTCTCCACCCCCAGCATGAGCCGCCACATGCTATCCAAACATCCCACTCTGTGGGCAAACGCGGCAGGACAGGGTACCAGCAACACTGCCTCCCTTGGGGTCACCAGACTCACCACCAGACCCGCCTCAGCAGCAGCAGTAGCCCAGCCATTGCGTGGTTCACAACATTCACAAACATCAGACGACGCTGACACTGTAACTTTCCGGAGTAGTGCTCTTGAGGTCTCCCAGTGTTCATCAAACACAACAACCAACAGCCCTTCAGTGTGCAGCCCTACGGTTCAGTTGTCTGTCTCGGAGATGTTTGAGCGCAAGAGGAAATTGCCAGCAAATGACCCCCTGGCCGTGGCAGTAATAGCCAGCAGTGGTGTAGACAAACAGCTTCAAGGGCATGATGTCAGTGGCCATCCCACGTTACGTGGTTCCCAGCCGCTACCACTTTGCGCGCTCTGCAGTGCCTGAGTTGCATGAGCACGTGGTCAGCAAAATAACCCGAAGCTTGAAGAATGCCGTTGCCTGCAAGGTTCACCTCACCACTGACACCTGGACGAGTGCGTTCGGCCAGGGTCGATACATCTCCCTTACCCCGCACTGGGTGAACCTTGTGGAGCCTGGCAGCGATTCCTCACCTGCTACGGCGCGGGTGTTGCCCACGCCGCAAACAGCTGCACCGCCGTCCCTCCCACTGGATAACAACAGCAGCACCTACCTCCCATTGAGAAGTGATCACTAGATACATTTTAATAAATAAATACAGCAGCTATGCAATAACATGCAATGGCAGTGTAACGATTGTGGAACTTCCTCCACAAGCGTATAATTGCAGGAACCCAGCAAAAGGTGCTACGCACCCGTAGAGGGAAATTCCTGTCGGCAGATGGCGTTGGGGAGTGCAGAGGAACCAATCCTCTGTACCTCCACAAATGCCAGACAGGAATTGTACGAAGCGCAGAACGCAATCGCAAGAGAAGCGATTGCGAATGAGAACGAGCAAAGGGACAGGTTGTATGTGTGTGCGCCAACCCAGTCTCCAACCCGCGACAGTGCACACACCACAGCAGATATGAAGCAGGAACGCGATCGCGAGAGATGCGATCGCCAGACGTGACACAAGGCTACAGCAAGGCAGAGCACGAGAGTAGCAAAGGCACAGCAAATCATACAACGAGAAGGTAAAGAAAACAACAAACACTAACTGAATGCGAACACCGCACTCATTCGCAACAGTGCACATGTTCGTGCGCGGTCCCCGCAGGATAAGCACATCAGGGACAAGCACGCCTAACTAACCACCGACAGACAAACATAAAACAGAGGACGCGAGCGCTTGCTTAACGGTTACCTCACCGAGCCTCCAGCAAGGGTTCGTAGCAGACAAGACAGACACACGAAAACAGGAACAGGCGGGAGATAGGATCCACTGCACTAGCGAAAGAGGCTAGTGCGATCCAGGGAAACAGAACAGAAGGATCCACAACACTAGCGCAGGATGCTAGTGCGATCCAGGTACAGAGTAGCAGAACAGAAGGATCCACAGCACTAGCGCAGGATGCTAGTGCGATCCAGGTACAGAGTAGCAGAACAGAAGGATCAACAGCACTAGCGCAGGATGCTAGTGCGATCCAGGTACAGAGTAGCAGAACAGAAGGATCCACAGCACTAGCGCAGGATGCTAGTGCGATCCAGGTACAGAGTAGCAGAACAGAAGGATCCACAGCACTAGCGCAGGATGCTAGTGCGATCCAGGGAGGCAGAACAGAAGGATCCACAGCACTAGCGAAAAGGGGCTAGCGCGATCCAAGGAGACAGAACAGAAGAGATAGCTGGTAGCAACCGCTGCACCAGCTATACTCCAAGAACAGAGATCAGAACGATTTCCTGTCGACCACCGCTGGGACAGGACAATCGCAACAGAACAAACAAAACAGATAAGCAATCCTAACTGCACTACAGAAACCTGCCTAGCGCAGGTTCAGGAATTACTCTAAGTTGATCTTCAAACAAAGAGTAAGGCTGACACTCCTCCAGGAGTGTTTCACAGGAAGGAATCCTTATGACCAGCCAAGCATTGTGGGAAACACATAGTACTTATAGTACACGCCTCCAATGAATGTGGCCAGGCAATTTGCATGACAACGTATGCAAATTCCTCAGCAAGCACAAGCTGAAAAACTGACAGAAGGTCTCTCCTCCAGAGACCTGCAGAATGCAGACCTGAACAATGGTCAAAAAGCTGCCTGCCTGCACAGGCAACTGAGCAGATTATTACAGGCAGCCTTCAGAGCAGATAAACTGTTCTTTGGGAAATTGTAATTTGTAGACAGGCAATATTACCTGTGCACAAAAGCAAATATGGTAACCATGGGTAATAAAAAGTAGGAAAACACATTTTTATTGGATGTTATGTCAGAGTTTTATTCCACTTTAGGTTGTATAATAATATCTACCGGTATGTGTTGGTCATCTAGCTCTACCACAAACCTAATAGATATGGGAGGTGTCCATACCGCCTCCTGTGCCTAGCAGCAATGTAAGAAGAAAGACGAAGCCAGAAATTCTTACCAAATGTCAAATACAGCCGGATGATGGGTAAACTAATTTACAACTAAGCACTCACAACACTATAGATATAATTACTGTTCTGTCAAAATGATCAATGAGAGGAGAAAGAGGCAATAGGATGACAGAAAAACAAACATAACTTATACAGAGGGAGAAGAACCGCCAAGTGCCAAGCCTGCTGCTAATACTGTAGAACAGTAATGATCAAATGGATATTCAAGGTGACAGCTGTAAAACCCACAATGTTCTCTCCGTGCCCATTTGCAAATAAACATGTCGTTGTGGGTAAAAATAAATGTTTATCATTAACACGGAGACGGTTTAATGTGTGATAATCACGATTGATGATGAATATTTGTATTGCTGTTTGAAGAGTCGAAAGAAAATATTGTACAAGTTTTCTGGTGTTAACTACTCCAGAGCTTTGCGCCTCTTCTGTCAAGGTAATGGCGTCTTAGGCCCGGTTCGCACTGGCACAGATGGAAAATCGATCCACATAAAAATTGATCCGTGGAAGAGATCAGTTTTTAAAGGCATCAGTTTTTCATTCGGGACCCTCCATTCTGTTAAATAACTTGGCATCTTACACACACTCCCCACACGATATTACAGCCCAGGGCCAGGACCCCTTAACGAGAGCGGAGATAGTCCCAGGAGGGTTGGATGCTTCTCACAGCTTTCTAGAGGTGGAATCATGAATGACACAGGAAGATGGATCACAGCGACGTCCCCTGACCAAGAACGTTCCCCAGTCTATTTTCCTGCCCGAAGCAACATGCAACATCAAGCGACGGCACAAAAAAGGGCACGAATGAGAGTGCAAAGGATAGCGACACTTTGCAAAGGAGTCATCAGGGATCTTAAAGATCTGATCCGCCATTACGGTTGTTATCACCGCATGTTGCTAAGCACCGTCCGGCTAATAATGCACTTGTACCCATGTCGCTAGATTGCAAAAACGTTGCTCAAAAATTTTCCGTTCATTATAAGAATTGCGGTTAACATTGCACGGTGGGTACAAGCCTTTAGTGAGGCCTTTAGTTCCTAAGGTGTTTAGAAGTTTTTTGGGACTTCCTAGGTGAATCTTCTAATCACTCCGGGAGTCATTTTACTAGAACACTCCATGACAGGTTTTATTTAAAGAGAGTCTGAAGCGAGAATAAATCTCGCTTCAGACCTCATATATAGCAGGGGCACGTGTGCCCCTGCTAAACCGCCGCTATCCCGCGGCTTAACGGGGGCCCCTTGACCCCAAAATCCCCCTCCGTGCAGCGGGGGAGCGCTTCCTGGTTGGGGCAGGGCAAGCCGCCGCAGCCCTTCCCCACGCGCGTCTGTCAGCGCGTATCTCCACCTCTCCCCCGCCCCTCTCAGTCTTCCTTCACTGAGAGGGGTGGGGGAGAGGCGGCGATGCGCGGCTGATAGACGCGACTGGAGGCAGGGCTGCAGCCATTAGCCCTGCCTCCAGGAGCGACCAAGCCTGCGACCAAGTGTCGCAGTGGGAGGTTTGGGGGTGAAGGGACCCGCGTTTAGCGGCGCGTATGCGGCGGTTTAGCAGGGGCACACGTGCCCCTGCTAACTATGAGATTTATTCTCGCTTCAGAGTCTCTTTAAGCTGGCCATGCACTGAAAGATAAAGTAAAAAATATCTCCATGATATTCATTGTTTTCTTGGTCAACCACTTTGTAGCACTATACAGATCTGTAGAGAAGAATGGGCAGATAACTGCGCAGTCTAGATGTGTAATGTTGGTAGAGAAGTATCCCAAAAGACTAAAGGTAGCCAAACATATAGCGATGATGGGCAGATTCGAACGAGAGGCAAATCTCTCCCTGATCAAATCTGATTAGAGAGAGATCTGTCAGCTGCCCACACACCACAGGCCGATTCCCAATCGATTTTACGCTGATGTGTGACGATGTGTGATGTCACACACGTACCCACATTATTTTGACAACCATGTAAGGTGCATGTATGAACGGAGCCCGGAGTGTGCGGTGGCCACGGACAGGTAATGTATACTGCACTGGGGGAGCACATTGGACATTAGGGGGGACAGTGCCAGGGGTTTTGACGCGTTGCCATTACCGCCACTCCCATGATCAACTACCACGGCCCAACATCTTGCAGCATGCCCTACCAAAATGCTTGGCCCGAAATTGTTCGCATTGGCGATCGGGCATTCACAGATTTTCATCTGATTCGATAATAATTATCGAAATGGATGGTCGATCGGTCGCCAAGTCGATAAATGTATGCGCACCTTAACGGATGAAACTATAGAAAAAAAGTGGTTCCATAAAGTTTGGATGGAGAAAGGGGAGGTAATTCTTTATCTATCTCAGTGAAAACATTTTTTTCTGAACCCTTGCTACTTTATCTTTCACTTGGCTGCAGTGACATACTGTATAGTAGAATGCAGTAAATTAGGATACTTTTCTGTATCAACCGAAGTGTATACTTAAAAGAAGGAGGCTGATCTTGGGTTTCCAGCTAGTACAGGGGTAGTTGAAGAACAATTTGTACTTTAATATTTCTACAAATTGTTCCACGCACAAGTAAAAAAAAAAAAAAAAATCAGTAAGAATCCAATGTCTTATAAAGTTTCTCTGTTTCTGTCATATGATAACCCAAATCAATTTTGTACTTGCATTTAACAAAATTACAGGCTGTCACCACAAACTAGCAGAGATGTGTCACGAATTTCCCAGGATTCAGTTTTCACGCACAGATATTCTGCAAGCACAGGCTGGAACAGTACATTAAGCTAAAGTACTTCCTTCGTAACATTCTTCTCAAAGTAATTCTAAGTGGAATGAGAGAAGCACTGAGCTTAGTAGCTAGCAAGGGGCTCCAGCTCCACAATGTGACAGCTTAGGAAGAGCACCTGAAAGTTTCTGCAAGACCAAACTCCTGCTACTGTTATTGAAGTTATTTTCACGTTCAGTTTAGGTCATCAATAACTATTATTATTACTACCAGACATTAACCACTTAACATCTCAGTCGTTTTCAGCTTATGCATCCGAGCAATGTTCACCTCCCATTCATTAGCCTATAACTTTATCACTACTTATCACAATGAACTGATCTATATCTTGTTTTTTTCCGCCACCAATTCGGCTTTCTTTGTGGGTACATTTTGCTAAGAGCCACTTTACTGTAAATGCATTTTAACAGGAAGAATAAGAAAAAAAATGAAAAAATTCATTATTTGTCAGTTTTCGGCCATTATAGTTTTAAAATAATACATGCCTCCATAATTAAAACCCACGTATTGTTATTGCCCATTTGTCACGGTTATTTCACCATTTAAATTATGTCCCTATCACAATGTATCGCGACAATATTTTATTTGGAAATAAAAGAGCATTTTTTCCGTTTTGCATACATCACTATTTACAAGCATATAAAAAAAAAAATAGAGAGAAATATTTCATCTTTACATAGATATTTAAAAAGTTTAGACCCTTAGGTAAATATTTATGTTTTGTTTTTTTTATAGTAATGTTTTTTTTTGTTTTTTTTTATTAAACATTTTATGTGGGCATTTTTGGGAGGGTGGGATATAAAAGTGTTTAATTTGGGGAAATATTGGTGTATTGTAATGTTTTTGAGGATTTTCTTGTAGTTTTACTTTTTGGCCACAAGATGGCAATCTCGATTTTTTTTACATGACGTCACTCTAAGCGTACAATGTACGCTTAGAGAGACACAGCTTCAGAAAGAGCGAAGCTTCCGAGAGAAGCTGTCGCTTTTTCAGCGGGGGAGAGGAATCAATGATCGGGCTCCATAGCCCGATAAATTGATTCCGTGGCTACCGACTCCGCGGCCGGGAGTGCGCGTGCACGCGCGCGATCGGCCGCGGGAGCGCGCGGGAGCGCGCCTGTCCTCCTTGACGTTTTTATACGTCAAGGAGGACAAAGTGGTTAAAGTAGTGCAGATTTACATTCTTTACAGGGAAACTGAGCAACTGAAAGCCCAGTGCCATGCTGTCGTCACTCTGGCCCTGATTCCTATGGGTGGCGGTGCTTGTACGTGTGTATGGGGCTTTGGACCTTTTTCCACAGGCAGGGCCGGTTCAAGTAACAATTGGGCCCAAGGGCAAAATTAGCCTGGGGGCCCCCCAACAGACACCCCACCCGACCAAAAAGCGTCATTAGGGGCCCTTTGTTGCAGCCAAATTTCCCTCCTGGGCCCCTGAGCTGCCTGCTGACCCTCCCCCAATCACCTCCCAACTTAACTGTGCTCCCTAGGACCTCTGCAGTGTCTATGTCAGTGTAGTGTCTCACCTGCCCGCCAGCACAGAAGAGACGCTACTCTGCCAAAGACTCTGCAGAGACCCTGGGGAGCAACAGTTAAAATGGTGGAGGGACACGTTGGGTGCCCCTACAGGCTCCGGGGCCCTGGGGCAATTGCCCATTTTTTCCTATGGTAAGTCCAGCCCTGTCCACAGGTGTTGAATTTGCAACATTTCCCCACCCGTTTTTTTAGTCTGCTACCATCAGGCTGCAGGTTTCGATCCATCTCCAGCAGAACCTTACGACATAGGAACTGCTTTTTTTTCTCCTCTGCTGTAACCTCTTGAACTATCTTGTATTATACTACAGTAGAGCCTCAATTATCTGGAAATCAACTCTGAACCCACCAGCACAAATTGCTGCCAGTACTCGCAGTGGTAAAGGCCAGCTTCTTAGGCTGTGGGCTCTGCTGTACTTTAAAGACTGGGTTCCAAGGCTCCCCCAAGGTTAATATACCTTCAATTACTGTATTTTAACATTTAATACAGAGTTCATGGTATGCCTGCTATATCCCTCCAGCATGGCGGCTGCCTCTTCCCCCGCGGCTGGGCATACGTTTCCACGGACTGGAAACGTATGCTAGAAAAAAAGGCATTTTTAGGAAAAACGGGGGGAAGAAAAAAAAAGTTAAAAAAACGGATCCGTTTAAAACGGATCCAACCTACAACAGACCTAGTGTGGACCTAGCCTGAGTCTCAAGCAACCAGAAAGCACATTTATCTGGCCTCAGCCAATCCCCATCAGTGCCGATTAACTGAGACTTGTTTACTTAAAGCAAGAAATCTTGTTTAATTCGAGGCTACAGACGTAGCTGATTATGGAGTGTTGTTTTAGCCTACCCCTCTACTCAGTTCATGAGCACACTTCTGGTCCACCCCCTCTGCTCACGTGACCATGGAAGACAGGGTGGGTCGGGCAGATGTGTCCAAGCATGAAAAGAGTCCTAATCTCCCCAACAAGGACTAGTACAACAGCCCCTTAGGGCTCTTTTGACTTTTGAATATAGTAACCGAGGTGCCCTTTTTCCACCAGTGCGCTTAGATGTTTGGCCTATAATTAGTTTTTAAACTCCCGGCAAAATTTGCAGATGGAAATAGAGAAAATTGCAATTGCATCGCAGAGCATTTGCAATGCTGAATGCAATTTTCAGTGGAGAAAGGCCCTAGACCATTTTCAAACTATCCAAAACAAAAAATACTTTCCCCTCCTGCAGTTGGGTTTTAATAAATGTTAATGCTGCAATGAAATACTTTTATAATACAGTTTCTCAACAGGGGCGTAGCAATAGGGGTTGCAGAGGTTGCGACCGCATCGGGGCCCTTGGGCCAGAGGGGCCCCGAAGGGCCATGCCTCAACTACAGTATTAGCTCTCTATTGGGCCTGTGCTGGTAATAATCACTTCTATAGATACTTTGAACAGTGTTAATCATTAACAAACTGTTCCCTATCCCCTTCTTGCACCTCTGACACTGTAGTTGCCATTGGCAGGTTTTGGTGCGCCGTATCAATTGTTATGTATAGAGTGCTTGGGGGGGCCCATTGTAAAACTTGCATCGGGGCCCACAGCTCCTTAGCTATGCCACTGTTTCTCAATACTGGAGAAGAGAGAATTTTTTTCAGGGTTGATCTTCAAAGCTCTGGCGGCCACCCCTAGAAATTAGGGGCATAGCATGTAAGAACAAAACACAACCAAAAGGAAAGATCTACAGTCATACAGTGGTCTCCTGAGTCACAGCACATGCTTAGCTCACAACTACTGTACAATAATGTTAGTATGTTGTAGATCGTGTTTTCTTTTACAGCTACAACAACTTCTGCTGACCTTTCGGAGGATTGCGCTGCTCAGCTGTAGCACATACACATTTCCATGCAAGCTCCGTAGTGATCTCTCAGAAGTAATCTGGTATTTCTGAAGGCTACCAGGTCAGGCTTGTAAATACTGACACATTTGTTTTGTACTAGGTGACTGCTTTCACCATATTTCTGTATACTAGGAAAGCAGAAACGGCAGACAGGCCACAAGCAGACGCATGTTAGACACATGGTTGGTTGTCTGTCTGAAGGAGTTCAGCAAATTAATTAAATTGGCTCTGAATACCAGAAATAAAAAAAATTCAATACACACTGACCACTGCGGTATGTAGCTTGAAGGCTGATATACCAAATCATTGTTCTCCTGCAGCTTCCGCCGGTCCCCATATGCCTCCCCTAATATCCAGGGCTGTGGAGTCGGAAGTTGCAGTTGAGGAGTCGGAGCAATTTTGGTTACCTGGAGTCGTTGGTTTCATAAACTGAGGAGTCGGATGGTTTTTGTACCGACTCCACAGCCCTGCATATCTTCAGCGCAATAGAAAATGAAGCAGGAAGAGGCAGGCAGCACTCACTCCATTGCCATCTCCGCCCTCTCCTGAAACACCGCCCCTCCATGTGTTCTCCTGTGTGCCTGGTTCATCCCAGCTCATAGTTCAGAGAGTGAGTCGGGATGCACTGAAGTGTGTTGCAATACATATGGATAAACATATGAACATAAAGATGTGGAGCCGGCACCATCCAGTAGTATCATGCTCTTTTATTATAGGTACATAGCAATCACAAAAACGTCATTTTTGTGATTGCTATCTATATATATAAAATCGGATGTATGTATGTATGTGTGTATGTGCCGCGATCACGCGAAAACGGCTTGACCGATTTGAACGAAACTTGGTATACGGATCCCTTACTACCTGGGATGATAGGTTCTGGGGGTCTCGCGGCCCCCCTGCACACCTGGGCGGAGCTACAAACAGCAAATCCAATTTCACCCATTCATGTCAATGGAAAAAATGTAAAAGGCTGCCATTCTCACAGTAATCAAGCCAGAGTACCCACACTTGGCACAGTTGGTCACTTGGTGACCGAGGTTACGAATCCAGGAAAAGTGGGAGGAGCATAACACAGCCAATCAAATTTCAGCCGTTCATTTTAAATGGAAAAATGTAAACTGCAGCCATTCTTAGACTGTTAATCGCAGGGTTCTCAAACTTGCCACAGTTGGTCACTGGGTGAATGCGATTAAGATTTAAGAAAGTGGGTGGAGCCTACAACAGCCAATCAAAATTCACCTATTGATTTTCAAGGGGAATATTAAAACTGCTGTCATTCTTACACTGTTAGTGGCAGAGGCTTCAAACCTGGTACAGTTGGTCATTGGGTGACTGGGGTCCAAATTCATTAAAGGGGCATGGCCACAAACAGCCAATCAGATTTCCTTGCTGGATAAACTGCCTACATTCACACATTTTTGATGCCAGGAACCTGAAAGCTCACAAACTTGGTCATTGAGTGACTGTGTGTCAAGGTTACAAAAAGTGGGCGGAGCCAATAATATAGTTCACTAGGAAAATATAAACTGCAGCCATTCTTACACTGTTTCTGGCAGGGTTCTCAAACTTTGCACAGTTGGTCACTGGGTGAATGGGATGAATATTCAAGAGAGTGGGTGGAGCCTACAACAGCCAATTAAAATTCACCTGTTGATTTTCAAAGGGAATATTTACATTGCTGCCATTCTTGCACTGTTAATAGCAGATGCTTCAAACCTGGTACTGTTAGTCACTGGGTGACTGAGGTTCAAAATCGGAAAGGGGGCGGAGCCACAGCCAATCAGATTTGTTTAATTTCAATGAGAATATACAAATTATTGATACCAAAAGCCCAAAGCTCATAAACTTGGTCATTGAGTGACTGTATGTTAAGGTTAGAAAAAGTAAGCGGGCCAATAACTACATTTTATTCCAGGGGAAAATATAAACTGCAGTCATTCTTACACTGTTAATGGCGGGGTTCCCAAACTTGACACAGTGGGCCACTGAGTGACTGGGATTAATATTCAGAAATGTGGGTGGAGCCTACAACAGCCAATCAAATTTCACCTATTGATTTTCAAGGGGAGTATTTACATTGCTACCATCCTTACACTGTTAATGGCAGAGGCCTCTTAGCTGATAGGTGACTGGGGTCCAAATTCACTAAAGGGGGCGGAGCCACAAACAGCTAATCAGATTTGTTAGATTGATTTCAGCCATTCTGTTACTGGCAAGGTTCTCAAACATGACACAGTTGGTCAATGGATGAATGGCATTAATATTCAGGAAAGTGGGTGGAACTTACAACAGCCAATCAAAATTCACCTATTGATTTTTAAGGGAAATATTGAAACTGCTGCCACTTTTACACTAATAATGGCAGAAGCCTCAAACCAGCTCGGTCATGAAGTGGCTGGGGTTCAAATGCACTAAAGGGGTGGAGCCACAAACAGCCAATCAGATTACTTTACTGGATAAACTGCTTCCATTCACACAATTTTGATGGCAGAAACCCAAAAGCTTAAAACTTGGTCACTGGGATTTTCTGGGATTAATATTCAAAAAAGTGGGTGGAGCCTAAAAAGAAAATCAAAATTCACCTGTTGATTTTCAAGGGGAATATTTAAATTGCTGCCATTGCACTGTCTTGCACTGTTAATGGCCCAAACCTCAAACCTGGTACAGTTGGTCATTGGGTCACTGGGGTTCAAATTCAGAAAAAGGGTGGAGCTACAAACAGCCAATCAGATTTGTTTCATCCCACTGGTAAATTACAAATTATTGATGCCAAGGACCCCAGAGCTCACAAACTTGGTCATTGAGTGACTGTGTGCCAAGGTTACAAAAATTGGGCGGAGCTAAAAACAAATGTCCCTAGGAAAATATAAACTGCAGCCATTCTTACACTGTTAATGGCAAAGGTTCTCAAACTTTGCCCAGATGGTCACTGGGTGACTGAGATTAATATTATGGGTGTAGCCTATAATAAGTGGGTGGAGCCTATAATAGCCAATCAAAATTCACCTGTTGATTTTCAAGGGGAATATTTAAATTGCTTCCATTTTTGCTCCATTAATAGCAGATGCCTCAAACCTGCTACAGTTGGTCATTGGGTGACTGGGGTTCAAATCCCGGAGAGATGCAGAGCCACAAACAGTCAATCTGATTTGCTTAATTTCTATGGGAATATACAAATTATTGATGACAAAGACCCCAAAGCTCACAAACTTGGTCATTGACTATTTGTGTGTTAGGGTTAGAAAAAGTGGCCAGAGCTAACACCAGCCAAATACATACCTGGGCAACGCCAATTCATCAGCTATTATTCATAAAAGTGGATGGAGCCTACAAAAGCCAATCAAAATTCATCTATTGATTTTCAAGGGAAGTATTTCATTACTGCCATTCTTGCACTGTTAATGGCACAAGCCCCAAACTGGGTACAGTTATTTATTGGGTGACTGGGGTTCAAATGCAGAAAAGGGGTGGAGACACAAACAGCCCATCAGATTTGTTTCATTTCAATGCAAATTATTGATGCCAAAGACTGCAAAGCTCACACATTTGGTCCCTGAGTAATTAAGTAATTGTCTGTTACTATTACAAAAAGTGGGCATAGCCAACACCAGCCAAATACATACACGGGCAATGCTGGGTCATCAGTGGGTGGAGACAAATAGAAAATTTCACTGGGAAAATGTAAACTGCAGCCATTCTTACACTGTTAACGGTAGGGTTCTCAAACTTTGCACAGTTGGTCACTGGATGACTGGGATTAATATTCATAAAAGAGGGTGGAGCCTACAAAAGCCAATCCAAATTCATGTATTGCTTTTCAAGGGGAATATTCATTTGCTGCCACTCTTGCACTGTTAAGGACACAAGCTTAAAACCTGGTACAGTTGGTCATTTGGTGACTGGGGTTCAAAATCAGAAAAGAGGGTGGAGCCACAGCCAATCAGATTTGTTTCATTTCAATGCAAATTATTGATGCCAAACAATGCAAAGCTCACAAACTAGGTCATTGAGTCACTGTGTGTTAGGGTTAGAAAAGTGGGCGGACCAACAACAACCAAATACATACTCGGGCAACGCCGGGCAATCAGCTAGTGTACCTATAATAAAAGAGCATGATACTACTGGATGATGCAGGCTCCACATCTTTATATTGAACATCTGATTGGTTACCGGATAGCCTTGGCACATCCTCCCTGCTTCCATTGACGGTGTGCTGCCTTCTGTTCATATTACTTGATACACATATGAACAGTATATCTGCATTGTGACCCCTTGACCTTATTGATGTTAGTTTTGCCACCCCCACCTCCGTTTGTATGAGTTTTTTTCCATTTATAAATCTGCTCTTTTCATCCAATATAGCTGCAACCCCAGGGTCACTCACGTCCATATTGAAAGAAAAGAGCAGAAAAAAAGAAGAAAACGGTGGCAGGGAGGGTTAAAATCACGGCAATAAGGTTGGGGTGTCACACTAAACATATACTGTATTTTTTAAGACTATAAGACTCACTTTTTCTCCACCAAAAGTGGGGGTACAAAAGTCACTGCGTCTTTTAGTAAAAATGCAGGGAGTTCCTGTTTTGTGAACGCCTGCCAATACAAACCTCCAACCCGCCGCAATGTTGGGGACTCCCTGCACTGTGACCATGCAGAGAAGGACACAGGGGGACAAACAGAGGACACAGTGGGACACAAAAGGGCATAGAGGAGGACACAAGGGGGACAGAGGCAGAAACACGGGGGACACAAGAGGGGCAGAGGAGAACACAAGAGGGGGGGGGGGGCAGGGAGACACAAGAGGTACAAGGGGGCATGAGGTACAAAGAGCATAATCCACAAGATGCCGCTTCACCATGGATGCACACGGTTTAGTATATATGTTACGGCCAGAACCCGAAGTTTGGCCACTTCTAGTTCTGGCCGGCCACTTCGGGTTCTGGCCGGCCAATTTGCGAAGTGGCCGCTGCGCTGCGGCCAATGTTAGAAATGGATTGTTTACTCTGATATTAATGTATCTTCTGGCCGCAGCGCAGCGGCCAAACGTAGAACAGCTTAGTTAATTTGTTGCAATTAAGCCGGCGGAAATGTAACAATTCAAGCCGCCGGCTTTTTATCTGCCTCTCTCTCTCTCTCCTCTTATGGCCAGCCGGCGGGGGACACGCGAGTCCCCCGGAGTCGTTCGTCGCAGCAGGGGCAGCAGAGCGGGGAGGCTGCAGACATCGCTTCTGCCAGCACCCGCTCTGCAAGAACGGCAGGATTCCCCTGCCGCGACGAACGACTCCGGGGGGGGGGGGGGGACACTCGTGTCCCCGCCGGCTGCCCATAGGAGAGCGAGAGAGGCGGGGGGGGGAGGAGAGAGAGGCGGGTGGGGGAGAAGGAGAGAGAGGCAGAGAAAAAGCGGCGGCTTGAATTGTTACATTGCCGCCGGCTTAATTGCAACAAATTAATACGTTTGGCCACTGCGCTGCGGCCAGAAGATACATTAATATCAGAGTAAACAATCCATTTCTAACATTGGCCGCAGCGCAGCGGCCACTTCGCAAATTGGCCGGCCAGAACCCGAAGTGGCCGGCCAGAACTAGAAGTGGCCAAACTTCGGGTTCTGGCCGTAACATATATATATTTTTTCCCCTGGTTTTTGTCCTCTAAACCTAGGTGTGTCTTACAGCCAGGAGCATCTTATAGTCCGAAAGATACATTAAATATTTTTATTCATGTGTATATGTAGGTTACAGGCGTCCTTTAATAAGACATATCCAGAAATCTCCAAGCATCTCCACTGGGGATATCAAAAGTGACCCAGCGATCCTAAGCTGATATTTTTTCTTTTAACTGTTCCCTTCAGTTCAAAATAGTATGCAAAACCATCTTCATAAAGTTTAGAAACAGAGGCCCCAGGAGGGGATGAAATATATTAAAAATCATGTAAAAGGAAGGTAGTTGTGGACTTACCCCCAAGTAGTTGGACATTCAATGTCTCTTTTCAAAAACAGGATTTATTGATCACCTTCCACAAAGGAAATGAAAACATAACAACTCCACTGCAATGCGTTTCGCGGGCTAACCCGCTTCCTCAGGCAGATATGTGGAGTATCTATGAGTCAAAGTATGCATTGCTTGGCGCTTCCATCCAAAGTGATCAATAAATCCTGTTTTTGAAAGTGATGTTGAATGTCCAACACCACTACCTCACTTTCAAAACAATTTTTAATATATTTTATCTTCTCCTGGCACATGTGTTTCTCAACTTTGTGACTCAAACGTGACCACCCTTGGAGGAGAGGTGTATCCCGTAAAGTTCCTACTAAAGAGAGCAACTTCTTAATGCCGAGTGGGGACAGGTTATCTCCCCACCCATCCTAATTAGTGGTTAGCTTGGGGTAACCCATGTTTGTATTACTCTTATCTCACTAATATCTGTTACTACCTTTCATTGTGACATACTACACTATATTGGGTTCTCGGTTCTTTTGTCTTATTTTGTCTTACAGGAAGCATCTTCGTGTTCCTGTTCTAACAAGTGGCCTTTAAACTGTTAAAGAGTAACTGTTAGCCCCCAAATTGAAATTTAAAACACTATTGCAATGTTTTATTTATTATATAAGTGAGCCAAAAAGCCAATGTACAAGTTAAAAATCAATCTAATTTTGTTACTATGTAACCTTTTCCCCCAGCTCCGGACGCAAGCCGCATATCAGATACTGTAGCATGCAGAGCATGCCTATGTCTGGCCGACCCCCCTCTCCCCCCCAGGACCAGGTGCCAATATATTCTCCCCACCGCAGCTGACCGCTCTGACACGGAGAGAGAGCGGCAGCACTTCCAGAGCAGCACCGCAGAGCAGCCGCCGCCGAGTCACATGTGAGAGAATCACATGTGAGAGAGATGCACGGCGCTGGCTGCTCTGCGGTGCTGCTCTGGAAGTGCTGCCGCTCTCTCTCCGTGTCAGAGCGGTCAGCTGCGGTGGGGAGAATATATTGGCACCTGGTCCTGGGGGGGGGAGGGGGGTCGGCCAGACATAGGCATGCTCTGCATGCTACAGTATCTGATATGCGGCTTGCGTCAGGAGCTGGGGGGAAAGGTTACATAGTAACAAAATTAGATTGATTTTTAACTTGTACATTGGCTTTTTGCCTCACTTATATAATAAATAAAACATTGCAATAGTGTTTTAAATTTCAATTTGGGGGCTAACAGTTACTCTTTAAAACAGCACACACACACACGCATGCACGCACGCACGCACGCACGCACACACACACACTCTTTAAAAGCATTATTTGAATTAAATAATACTATTTTTCCAATTGCCCTATTCAAAAAGTTGCAATCAGCTGAAAACATCCCCACTTTTAGTCTGATCGCCACTTTGATATAATCGCCATTATTGCTGTCTGACGTCTATCAGCAGTGTAATGCTTAGAAGCTGAAAAAGTCGTAGCAATAATTAAAAGGTGTTTGTCAAATGCCTATTCACACCCTTTGCTAGTTTGACGCTTTACAAAGTAGTGGTACATAGCCGCCATACTAGTCCATTGGCAGCCCACCAATACTACCTTAGCCAGTCAATTACTGCAATCAAGTGAACGACGCTTCTGATTGCATATTTAATTACAGTAGTTGATTAAAACAGTGATCGCTGCTCAATAAAATCAGGATGTCTCTTTTATAAGCAAGATGGACTGGAAACATGATCTGCTTTCCAAAAGCTGAGAAGAAAGAATCGGCAATCAATTAAGTCACTGGCAGCTCTGTATAAATGGGCTCCTAAGAGCGTGGTGTTTGTTCACAACCCATAGCCACCATAGCAGGGCCGCCATCAGAAATATTTGGGCACCATACTGAGCAAACCTACAGTGCCCCCTTATTATCCTCTACCCCTATATGTCAAACCACAGTCCTTGAAGGCCTGAACATAGTAACGTTCATGTGTCCACTTTGCATGCGCTCCCATGGCTGGGAGCATTCTGCGTATGCTCAATTCGTTAAGACTGCAACTATACTTGCACAGAACGCTCCCAGCTATTTGAGCGTGATGGAGGAGGCATGCGATCCGGAGCAGTATATGTGCAGTGCAACCCAGTTAGATTGTGTGGTCTTCACAGGAGCACAGCGGACAGGACTGAAAGTATCAAGGGAGCTTATGGTCTGCAGAGGGCTGGAAGGAGCCCCAAGTAAGTAAACATTTTTTTCTTCCATTCATCTTAGGTTTACTTTAATCACTAACTGAATAATGTAATAATGTAACTTCTGGATAAGCCTACTGGCACCTCTCATCCTATTAATGTGCAGCCAGAAGCAGGGCCGGATTTGTACTCTTTACCGCCCAAGGCCACTGTCACCAGCCACCTTCGGTATAGGTAGTGAGATGACCACTCCCCCCTTCCCTTTAGTATAGGTAGCCAGATGACCCCGTGATGCCCTGAAAGTGGCCCTGCACCATAGTATACTATGTTATTTTAGATCATCAGTAAAGTGGTGTTATCCATTCTGTCCTATCAGCTATCCTATGGTACATTCTCCGTGCGTTTTGTCAATTTTTATGTGTCAATCTAATACCCCCTTCTCCAACCTATATTGAACCCTAACCTCCCCTCAAACAGAAAATCCCTATCTTATTCCTAATCTTGAACCCACTATGATATTTTTCCTTCCTGCTGCCTAACCCTAACTTTCCCCCAACATTAATCCCTTTCTGATGCCTAATCCTAACTTTGTCAACCTAACATGCAATCTTTTGTAACACCCAACCCTAACCTCCAAATGTTACATCTAACGTACACCCACCCTATCCCCTAACAATAGTCCTTCTAAAAGAATGCCCAACTCTAATTTCCTTTATCACCAAGAGTTAATCTCACAGCAGAGGGAGGGGGTGGGAGAGGTCCGGTGATCTTCTGGGATCACAGGGAGACATTGGGCTTGATTCACAGAAGAGTGCTAACTGTTAGCACGGCCGTTTTCACGCGAATTTTCGCATTGTGCCATTGCGCGCGATCGTGAATTTTTGCGTGAAACGATAATGGCTTCGCGATATAGATTCCACGGGAAAATTCGCGTTTGCGCGCGAAGACCATTATCGTTTCGTGCGAAAATTCGCGCAATGCAAAAATTCGCGCAAAAACGGCCGTGCTAACAGTTAGCACTCTTTTGTGAATCAAGCACTTAGTCTACTTCATGTGTGGGTGATGATGCTATAGGTATAGAACTTAGCCGCGGCAGACAATTATCTTAAATATATTTATTCTCAATGTACATTGAATTTGTACATCTCACACCTTCCAACTTAGTTGTGTAGAAGCACTACACGATGACACCCATTTACAACGGTCGTCTGGATTGCAACAGTCATTTTAATGTAATCAATTACGGTAAACATTTTATTTATTTTATTTGTATTACAGTGGTTATGCATGCGTTGCTAAGGTAATGTGGGGTATGCTACCTGGCAGCAGCTAAACAAACAGTTACCGGCATTCTGCATTTACGTAACACGCTGTACAAGGAGAGAAGAAATGAACCTGATAGATGAAAGTTACATAGCACAAAATAATACCTTGCGTGGCAGATATAAGCAAACAGCTGTTACTTTCTGGATGACCCTCATATATATAGTACAACCATCATATATTTATAATTTTTTCAAAAAACAAATACAGATTACTACATCACATCTACATTATTATCTTTCTGTCACAGAGAAAGTCGATCATTGCATTTTTTTTGCAAAAGATTACCTCTGTTGAAGCCCCTTTCCACCACAACATTTTGCAGATATATCTGTTTACTCTCCCAAAACTTCCAAAATATGGAAGCAAAATTATCCCGCCTTCTAGTAGAAACCAGTAAGGTGGCACTGATAATAAATTGTAAAAAAAAAAAAAAAATGTGATCAAATAGCAACAGTTTCTAATGGCTCATACACACGAGCCACCGCTGTGACAAGAGCCATTAAAAGAAAAAAAAAAAAAAAAAAAAAAAAAGTTGTCGCCGAAGGTTCCTCCCCCCGCCGGAAGCTCCGTTCATGGTAAGTGGGTTGCTGTCGCTAGTCCGCATACACACGGCGGACTAGCGACAGTTGCGGCGAAGTTGCGGTGACAGCTGTTGCTGGCGGTTGGCCAAGTCAATCGCCTGTCGACAGCTCTGACAAGCGATGGTTCGTGGCACGCGTCTCATACACACAGGCGACCTGTTGCCGCAACACGCGTGTGCCACGTGGTTGCGGCGACAGTTGTAGCCCGTGTGTATGAGGCTTAAAAGGAAGTTTTAAATATGTGGAAAACACATTGAAACTGTAACAGAGTTTCAGTATCTGGACAGCCTGGTGGCAGTGGATGGTGATGCCAGATTTAATGTTAAAAACAACATCAGGAAGGCAAATGAAGCCTTTGAACAAATGCATCCAATATCACGATATCATCTTAAAAAAAAAAAATCAAAACTCAGGATATTCCAATCCAGAGCAACGTGACCACAGTCCTCCTGTATGGCAGTGAGATATGGAGGGATACAACAAAGATAACAAGAAACCTCCAATTACTGCCTTAGCCTCTTGAGGACCATGGTGTTAAACCCCCCAAGTGACCAGGCTATTTTCTGTTTAATTGGCCACTGCAGCTTTAAGGCCAAGCTGCAGGGCTGTACAACTCTGCACACAAATGATACCCCCCCCCCCACTTTTCTCCCCACCAACAGAGCTCTCTGTTGGTGGGGTCTGATCGTCCCCCCTGTGTTTATTTTTTTTTAAATAAATATTTATTTGTGTTTTTTATATTTATTACTATTTTTTTTTTAACCAAATGCCCTCCCTCCCCCCAGCCGGCCAATCACGGCGATCGGCTGTCATAGGCTTCTGCCTATGACAGCCGATCGCTCTCTTGTCCCCCAGGGGGACAGCCGTGTCACACGGCTGCCCCCAGTACAGCGCTGCTGCTGATCGCAGCGCTGTACAAGTAAACACACGGCAGTTTCACCGTGTAACAGTCTTCCGAGCGGCGATGGCCGCTCGGAGACTGAAGGCGGAGCTCGGCTCCGCCCACCAAGCAGGAGATGAGCGCGCAGCCTGCGTGCGATCTCCTGCAAAACAGAGCCCCAGGACTTTACGCCAATTGCCATTAGGCGGTCCTGGGGCTGCCACCGCGGCTACGCCCATCGGCATGACGCGGCCGGCAAAAGGTTAGAAATGTCCTTAATATCTGGTGGCCAAATATAATTTCCACCAAAAAGTTGTGGGAGGGAGCCAAAGGAGAATCAGTAGATTTACAAATCAAATGAAGAAAATGGATATGGATTGGCAACATTCTTTGCTAGAACAATGCCTTTAAGAAAGTTGGCTTAAGGTGGAATATCTGAGGTAGAAGAAAAAAGGGAGACCAAAATCAACTTGTAGAAGAAGTGTGGAAGAGGAAACAAATAATGCAAGGACTTTATGGACCGAGATAGGCAAGGCATTTATTGAGGCCCTTTGCTTCAGTAAGAGACATAAGTAAGACATCTAGGACCACTAGTCCTTCCGTCCTCTAGGATGAGCTGTTAACTTGGAAACAATTTCAGTGGAGAGTTGGTCTAATTTCATTTCAGAAAGTAGACTCTGCAGTTAGGAAGGAAAGGTGGCATTGGGTGTAAACACCTGGCTCGTTGTCCATAACTACAGGTACTGAGGACAGTGTGATCCAAAGGGACAGGGGTCAGATATCAGTGGTCTGGGTGAGGCTAACAGTGGAATTTTTAATAACTACACTTTACGGGCCATAAGCAATTCACTTTTTCTCCAAAGTTTTCTCCTAGGAGATAATTTTTCCTCTTCTGTTTAACAACTGTACTCTGCAATTGAAAAACGTACTAAAAAGTAGGGGAAATAGTGCTGTCAAAATTATTCTGAGCATTTTCTTGCTTGCTGGTGGCTTAACCACTTCAGGACCACAGGCTTACATCCCTCTAGTGACCAGGCCATTTTTCACAAATTAGTGCTGTGCAGCTTTGACAGTTTGCTTATCACACAAATGAGTCTTACCTCCTTTTCTTGTCCTTTATAAGACATTCTTTTGGAGGTCTCTGATCGCTGCTGCAATCGTTTGTTTGTTTCTTTAATTAAAAAAAAAAGCATTTTCCCTCCTCCCTTCCCATCCTAAATTGACATAGGACGGCGATCCATCCTCTTCCCCGCCTCTCAGAGGCATTAGCCTATGAGAGGGCTTTCAATGCGAGCCGCTCTGAGGGACAGCCGAGTGTCCTGAGTGTAAATAAAGTTTTTTTTCCCACCTTTCGTTTACTAACAGCCTGCTAGCCACGATTGCGGCTAGCAGGTTGATCACAGAGCATGTGCGCAATCGTTCCCTGCTAATCTCCGCCTCCAGGACTTGATTCCTATCGGCATTAGGCAGTCGTAAGGTGGTTAAAAGGCACTTCATTGCTAGTCTGAAAATATCACCTAGGAGAAAACTCAAAACAAAAAGTCAATGACATATGGCCCTATGAGCACAGTCTTCCTTAAAATGTCCCTCTCAAGAGCAGTAAAGAGGAACTGTAACCAAGGATTGAATTTCATCTCAATCAGTAGCTGATACCCTCTTTCCCATGTGAAATCTTTACCTTTTCTCTAATAGTTTAGGGGGAGGGGGGGGGGGGTTGTGTAGCTAATATTGTGGTGAAAACCCTCCCACAGTGTGATGTCAGGATCTAGGTCCTGACAATTTCCAGTCTGTGAACCTCAATGCATTGTGGGAAATGACATCTGTTTCCACCTGCCAAGTAACCAGTTGGTGCTGTCTATTTTTTTTCCTTGTCTGCCAGCAGTAAAGATGATGACCTGCAGGCTCATTGTGGATCAAACAACATGAACAAATTACATGGCGAATATCAAACATTTCTTGATCTGTAACAATGTGTGGTGTTTGGTGCACACTCAGAGTATTCAGATTATTGGTGATCCGCAGTATCACCAATAATGCTGATATATCCGATTATGTGGCAATCTGCGGAATCACCAATAATGCGGATATTTATACGTAACTCTGGATACCGGGTATAAAGACAGTGGAAACCCCACCACACTGATATCTTTAAGAGGACTGGCTACCTCTAAAAGAGAAACGCAGTGTGTGCGATTCTGCGACTAGATGACGTAACGCTAGAATCGCGTTCCCCAGCAGCAATGGTATACAGGGGAACCACTGAGACCTCCACAAGGAGGGATTCAGCAGAATTAACCCTTTAGTGGGAGAACCACCTAAGGGGGCAAAGTCAAACGGAAATGGTCGGTAACAACTGGCTGCGAGGTACCGAATCGTGAAACAAAGAGCAGAGTCAGAAATCTAGCCAAGGTCAGTAACGGAAATCAGATAGGTGGAGGTACAAAGTCAGAAAAGCCGAACTCGTAGTGAAATAGACAAGCAGAGGTTTGGCAGCGGGAGATCAGAAAATGGCACAGATAACAATAGTGCTTGCGAATATATTGGCACAAACCAATATATGTCGCAGATCAGGAAAATAACAAATCTGACTGTTGTGGGCTAGTTACGGCAAGCCGCCCTTGGCCCACGATGGTACTGACTGTCAGATCGCTATCTGGCTGACTATAAGATCAACTGACTGGCTGACTATAACAGAGATCAGGTCACATACAGATATACAACAATCAGGAAAACAACAAAGACTGACTGATGAGAGACAGGAGCCTTGCTCCAGCTAGGACTGTCTCTCTCGGATCTAGCTAAGGTCTGAGGGCTATCACAAAGTAACGCTTACTGCAGACAACTTGCAACTGCCAGAATGCCTGCTTTATACTGTGCTGAGCTCCAACAGCCCGCCCAGCCAATCAGCCAATCACAGCACAGCTCAAGGACCTTGCAGCACAGCTCAAGGACCTTGCTGAGGTCAGCTGACCAGCAGGTCATCTGACTCTCCTTCTAAGAGTATAAAAGGCTCTATTGCACACGCGCGCAGCCCCTACGGGGTCCAGACTGGATTGAGGATAGCTTTGGTGTGTAACAGGCCCTGAGGCCTGTGAGGGAAGAACCGGACCACAGCCTTGACGTAAAGTACGCCGAGAGGCCTGTAACTGAACGGTGAATCGCACCGCTAAAAGCGGACGTTTCTCCGCGTTCCGCGTGCGACCCTGCGGTGGATGGTGCCGCTGATGCGGACACGGACAAACTTCCGCGTTCCGCTTGCTGAATGCGGTCAGACTGTCGTCTTATGACAGTACCCCCCCTTTCAAGTGTGGCCTCCGGACATGCCTCACCAGGTTTCCCGGGATGTGACTCATGAAACTTCTTTCTTATCTCCTTGGCGTGCAGATCTCGAAGGGGAACCCATGATCTTTCCTCTGGTCCATACCCCTTCCAGTGTACCAGATACTGAACTTTATTGCGTACAATGCGAGAATCCAGGATATCCTGAACCTCATATTCCAGTTCCCCATCGACCACCACAGGAGAAGGGGGAGCCGAGTCTACCCTAACAGCAGGTTTCAATAGGGAGACATGGTATGTCCTGCCACATCTCAGACTGGCAGGTAGTTTCACCCTGTACGTCACGTCATTAATCTTTCTTTCCACAGGGAAAGGCCCAATAAATCGGGGACCCAGTTTTGCCGATGGCTGTTTGAGAGAGATATGTTTGGTGGATACCCAAACAAAATCCCCCGGAACAAAGTTTCATTCAATGGAACGTCTCTTGTCTGCATACTTTTTCTGGATCTTAAAGGCCTTATTCAGATTGTCCCTGACATTCTCCCAAATTTTCTTGAAGGTCTCTTGCCACTCCTGGAGAGCCGGAAGAGGTGACTCCCTGACCGGAAGTGACGAGAATTTGGGTGATCTACCGTAAACGACCTGAAATGGAGAATATCCGGAAGATGTGTTCCTGAGATTATTGTGAGCGAATTCAGCAAATGGCAAGAATTTAACCCACAGATGTTACGCCTCCGCCACATAACATCTCAAGAACTGTTCAAGGGATTGGTTGATTCTCTCTGTCTGCCCATTGGTCGGAGGATGGTAGCCAGATGAAAAAGACAGGGAGATGCCCAAATCTTTGCAAAAGGACCTCCAGAACTTTGATACAAACTGTACCCCTCGGTCTGAAACCACATCCACAGGAATTCCATGAACCTTAAAGATGTTATGCACGAATAGTTCTGCCAAATCCTGAGCAGAAGGCAACCCGGGCAGAGCAACAAAATGTGCCATCTTACTGAACCTGTCAGTTACGACCCAGATGACGATCTTACCGTCAGATTCAGGCAGTTCACCCACAAAGTCCATGGAAATGTGGGACCATGGAACCTGTGGAGAAGGCAGGGGTTGGAGAAACCCGGCTGGAGCCTTCCTGGAGGGTTTGCACCTGGCACAGACAGAACAGGACTTGACAAACTCCTCACAGTCGGACATGAAAGAAGGCCACCAGACAGCCCTACTCAACAGTTCCTGAGTACGGGCAATGCCCGGGTGTCCCACATTCTTGTGTTCATGAAACATACGTAGCACTTGCTCTCGGAAGCGAATGGGAACATACAGGAGACCCTCGGGTTTCCCCTTAGGAACATTAGCCTGACATGCCGAAAGCACCGTGAAAAGATCCTCCGAGATCTCAGTAGCTGCCAGAAAGTACTTTTCAGGGAGGATATTAGTGGGAGTAGCAGATGGGGCAGACTCAGGCTCAAAGCACCTAGACAAGGCATCCGCTTTAACGTTCTTGTCACCTGGCCTGTACGTGATCACAAAATCAAAACGAGAAAAGAAAAGCGCCCATCTGGCCTGTCTGGGCGTTAACCTCTTGGCTTTCTCGATGTATTCGAGATTTCTGTGATCCGTATACACTGTAAAAGGGAACTCTGCCCCTTCCAACCAATGGCGCCACTCCTCCAGTGCCAGCTTGATGGCCAACAGCTCTCGATTCCCCACATCATAATTTTTCTCCGCGGGTGCAAACCTCCTTGAAAAGTATGCACACGGATGGACCTTACCATCCGGGCCAAAAGCCTGCGATAAAACTGCGCCGACTCCAACATCGGACGCATCCACCTCCACAATGAAGGGGCGGGTGACGTCAGGATGACGCAAGATGGGAGCGGAACAGAAGGCTGCTTTCAACAACTCAAAGGCCTTAACTGCTTCAGATGGCCAGTTACTAGCATTAGCCCCCTTTTTTGTCAACTGAGTCATAGGAGCCACCACCGAAGAGTACCCCTTAATGAACCTCCTGTAATAGTTGGCAAATCCCAAAAACCTCTGCAGTGCCTTGAGGCCTGAAGGCTGTGGCCACTCCAGGACTGCTGCGACCTTACTAGGATCCATTGCCAACCCAGATGTGGAGATAATGTATCCCAGAAAGACTACCTCCCTGACTTCGAAAATACATTTCTCCAACTTGGCGTACAATTGGTTCTCACGTAGTTTTTGGAGGACGAACCTAACATGCTGCCTATGCTGCTGCAAGTCTTTTGAAAAAATTAAAATGTTGTCAAGATAAACCACTAAGAATCTGCCTGATACATCTCTAAAGATATCATTGACGAACTCCTGAAAAACTGCTGGAGCATTGCATATCCCGAAGGGCATAACGAGGTACTCGTAATGACCGTCAGGTGTATTAAACGCGGTCTTCCACTCGTCGCCCTCTCGGATACGAATAAGGTTGTATGCCCCCCTCAGATCCAACTTGGAAAAAACACAGGCATCCGTAATCTGTGAGAATAGATCGTCGATGAGTAGGAGAGGGTAACGCTTTTTAATGGTGATCTTGTTAAGTTGTCTATAATCTATACACGGGCGAAGACCACCATCTTTCTTCTTAACAAAGAAGAACCCCGCTCCCGCAGGGGACTTGGTAGGACGGATAAACCCCTTCTCCAAGTTCTCCCTGATATAATCCTTCATCGCGATCTTCTCGGGACCAGAAAGATTGTACAACCATCCCCGAGGGGGCATAGTACCTGGTCTCAGCTCAACAGGACAGTCATAGGGTCTATGGGGAGGCAACCTGTCTGCAGACCAGGCACAAAACACGTCACTGAATTCAGAATACTGAGGTGGAACCCCTTCAACGTGGACCTCAGAGGAACAGACTGATACGGACCCTAAACAATTCTCCTGACAATAGTGTGACCATGCAGACAATTGTCCCTCCCTCCAATTTATCTGGGGAGAATGCTTCCTCAACCAAGGGAGACCCAGGATGACTGACGAGGTGGCCATCTTTAAAACAAAGAACTGAATGTTTTCAGTGTGAAGGACCCCAATCTGGAGGGTGAGAAATGGAGTTTGAGAAAGAGGTGACTTGTCTTGCAGTGGGGAGTCATCGATTGCGGTGACATAGATGTGCTTCTGAATGGGGAGAATGGGGATATTAAACTTCAAAGCTAGATCACGATCTATGAAATTGGCGGCAAAGCCCGAGTCGATGAATGCAGAAGTGTGACAAACTTGATTCTCCCATTGAAGGGAACAAGGCAGCAAGATCTTACTCTGATATGGACGTAGGGTTTGTTCGCTTAGGGTGGTACCTCCAACCAGCCCTAAGCGGAGAAGTTTCCCGCCCTCTTGCTGCACTTCTGCACTCGGTGACCCTTCTCCCCACAGTATAGGCATAGCCCCTCTTTCATCCTCCTAGCTCTCTCAGAACTTGTCAGATGGCCGTGCCCCAATTGCATCGGTTCTTCCTCCGGGACCTTAGGAGGACTAACCGCATGGGACACCCTGGCGAGTACTGAGGATCTGCCCCTCTTATGATAACGAATACGTCTATCAATTTTAACGGACAGTGATATGGCCTCATCTAAATCTTTCGGTTCAGGGTGGCTTATGATGACATCAGAGATGGAATCAGATAACCCATTCATAAACGTGTCTAATAGTGTGAATTGATCCCACCTCACTGAGACTGCCCACTTCCTGAACTCTGCCGCATACTCCTCAACCATACGACTACCTTGTTTAAGTTCCCTGAGCTTGCGTTCGGCTGTGCCGGCGATGTCGGGATCATCGTAGATAATGGCCATCGCTTTAATTTAAAGAATTCAGACACCGATGATAAGGCAGTATGACCTTCGGGAAGGCTAAATGCCCAGGTCTGGGAATCTCCCTGTAAGAGGGTCTTAATCAGAGTAACCCTCTGTGCCTCTGAACCGGTCGACACAGGTTTCATCTGGAAATATGCTAAACAGCGATTTCTGAAGTTACTAAAGTCGGCCCGCGAGCCAGAAAATTTTTCTGGAAGGGGCATCTTGGGCTATACTGTGTGAGGGAAAGGTTGAACCACTGGTGGAGAAAGGGCATTAATTCTTTCTGTAAGCTGGGAGATCTGAGCTTGCTGTACAGTCACAGTTTTGGACAGTTCACCAATAGTGGCTGACAGCATATTCAACTGTTCCACCAGACCTTCCATATTCATTTACGGGTCTGCAGTACTGTAACAATGTGTGGTGTTTGGTGCACACTCAGAGTATTCAGATTATTGGTGATCCGCAGTATCACCAACAATGCTGATATATCCGATTATGTGGCAATCTGCGGAATCACCAATAATGCGGATATTTATACGTAACTCTGGATACCGGGTATAAAGACAGTGGAAAACCCACCACACTGATATCTTTAAGAGGACTGGCTACCTCTAAAAGAGAAACGCAGTGTGTGCGATTCTGCGACTAGATGACGTAACGCTAGAATCGCGTTCCCCAGCAGCAATGGTATACTGGGGAACCACTGAGACCTCCGCAAGGAGGGATTCAGCAGAATTAACCCTTTAGTGGGAGAACCACCTAAGGGGGCAAAGTCAAACGGAAATGGTTCGGTAACAACTGGCTGTGAGGTACCGAATCGTGAAACAAAGAGCAGAGTCAGAAATCTAGCCAAGGTCAGTAACGGAAATCAGATAGGTGGAGGTACAAAGTCAGAAAAGCCGAACTCGTAGTGAAATAGACAAGCAGAGGTTCGGCAGCGGGAGATCAGAAAATGGCACAGATAACAATAGTGCTTGCGAATATATTGACACAAACCAATATATGTCGCAGATCAGGAAAATAACAAATCTGACTGTTGTGGGCTAGTTACGGCAAGCCGTACTTGGCCCACGATGGTACTGACTGTCAGATCGCTATCTGGCTGACTATAAGATCAACTGACTGGCTGACTATAACAGAGATCAGGTCACATACAGATATACAACAATCAGGAAAACAACAAAGACTGACTGATGAGAGACAGGAGCCTTGCTCCAGCTAGGACTGTCTCTCTCGGATCTAGCTAAGGTCTGAGGGCTATCACAAAGTAACGCTTACTGCAGACAACTTGCAACTGACAGAATGCCTGCTTTATACTGTGCTGGGCTCCAACAGCCCGCCCAGCCAATCAGCCAATCACAGCACAGCTCAAGGACCTTGCAGCACAGCTCAAGGACCTTGCTGAGGTCAGCTGACCAGCTGGTCATCTGACTCTCCTTCTAAGAGTATAAAAGGCTCTATTGCACACGCGCGCAGCCCCTACGGGGTCCAGACTGGATTGAGGATAGCTTTGGTGTGTAACAGGCCCTGAGGCCTGTGAGGGAAGAACCGGACCACAGCCTCGACGTAAAGTACGCCGAGAGGCCTGTGACTGAACGGTGAATCGCACCGCTGATGCGGACGTTTCTCCGCGTTCCGCGTGTGACCCTGCGGTGGATGGTGCCGCTGATGCGGACGCGGACAAACTTCCGCGTTCCGCTTGCTGAATGCGGTCAGGCTGTCGTCTTATGACATGATCTCTCTTCTATTTTTTAACTTTTCACTTTGCAATGTATTGATTTTTTTCCCTTTTCTCTAAATTTCCTCTTTAAAGAGTACCCGAGGCAGATTTTTTTAAAACATTATAGGATACAGAGGCATGTTCTCTGCTGAATAACCTGCCTCTGTGTCCTTCTAGTGCCGCTAGCCTCCTGTTTACCTTCCATAAATCAATCATTCTTCTCCCCGCCTCTTCCATCCCTCGCTCCCCCCGCATCGTCACCTTGGTCCTTGCCTCCGCTGGCATCCTCCAATCGGGATCCGAGCCATAACCCTGGAAGTTCTTCCGGGTCGCGGCCATCTTGGATTTTCTCTGCCGGTGAATGGAGGCTACACCAGCTGCAGAGGATGACTGGGGACATCGAGAGCGGTGTGGAGCAGCGCAGATGGATCCTCGGCACCGCTTCCCACCAGGTCAGGTCTCTCCAGGGCGCATCTCAGCAGAAGGGCGCACGCGCGCACACAGAGACAGGACCTTTATGCGCTGAGGAGAAAGGTCAGCTGACCGGCCGGTCAGCTGGCGCATGGGAACTGACCTCTGTCGCCTGATTGGTTGAGAGGTGTGGGCGGAACTGCGGGGATTACCCTTGCATTTATGTCCCGGGCTGTCAGTTCAACAATGTCTGCTGTTGCTGAAACTTTGCGGTTAAGCTCTCAGACCTTAGATAGTTCCGGTGTGCTTTGATCCGGGAGGAAACCGGGGATTTCAAACAAGATAGGAATTTTTTGATAGCTATAACTATAATTGATATTATTGTCTCTGTGTGTATGAACCTTGCCTGAACTCTCGACTACCCTTTGCTTCACGATTCTGTAGTCTGTCTATCTGTCTAGTTGCCGACCTCGGCCCGACCTCGACTCTGCTCTTGCCTTCTGATTCTGTACCTCCGCATATCTGATTGCTGCCGACCTTAGCTATCCTCTGACTACGTACTGTTTGCCGATTTTGTACTGCTGACTGACCGATCAGTTACCGACCCTGCCTGTATGACCTCTCCTGTTCTGGTGATAGTCCCACAGCCAGGGGCTACCACTTGGGAGTGCTCCTGAGTTACTGTGCACCTAAACACGTGTGATCACTCTGATTAAAGTACTGACAGTTCTGTTACTATGTCTGCATTATTGGTGATTCTGCAGATCACCACATAATCAGATATAGTTTCTGTATTATTGGTGATACTGCAGATCACCAAATAATCAGAATCCTGTCACCAGCTGACACTAACCGTTACACACATCTTAAAAAAAATCTTCTTTAGTATTGACTATAATAAATTATTCAAAACTTACAAAAAAACACAGAATTTAAACCATATATACATTAATAAAAATACAACTGTATTTTAGCCCAGACAGGGGCATCCCCACTGCTGAGCCTTCCCTGGAAACAATACTATGACTGCCAAAACACACACAACTTCCATTCACTCTAATTTTAGCAAATAACGGTAGAAATTGGTCAGTATATAAATCACAATATAATCAGACAGTCGGAGATGTTGTACAAAACACAATATACTCAGCAGATCATTGCAAACACATCAAACCTCTGCAAACTGAAACAGCAATAAAGGCAGAACCAACTTTAATAACAGAAGTCAAAAAGAAGTATAGAACATCCAGGGCATCGCCGTTAAATTCAGACAATATAAAGAAAACTGACCTTTGGCTCTGTCTGGACCACAGGGTCCTCCAAATTTTGTAGAAAAAAAAAGTTTTCTCAAGTTTATTACAGCCTGAGACTGTGTCTCGGAGATCTCCACCGCCTACAGCCTGGGAGTGGAGGATATTTTTGGACTGGCCAAATATCAGAGAGGCAGAATACGCTCACATGCTTGGCTGTATTGTACATTCCAGCTCACTGCAGACACCCAGCTAATTTTACTTTCTCTTTTTGCTGCTGGCTCCCTAGTACTTAATCCAAAAAACAAAGACAAAAAAAACACAGACAGAAAATAACAAAAGCACAGATTCAGATTTTGAGTTTTATTAACTCAAAATTTCACTTCAAGCTCTCACCATGCGCAACTTTTCTAAACCTGCACCCCCTCCTGCCAAACACGCTAATTTTACAGAATACGAATACAGTCTTGAACTGCCTAAGCTTTTGTGTAATCACTGATGGTATAGTAAGGAGGAGGGTGGGGCTTAATAAAAGTTTTGCCAGGACAGGAACTTTACTGTATAACTTAGTGAATACATTTTTTTTTAATGTTTACTTTTAAAATATTTATTCAATGCTTGCTGAATGTAAAATCTTACCTTACTCCGATTCACAGTCTTACATTTATAAGAGACGCTGGCATAGTTACTGATGACACAGTAGATCACTGTAGGAGTTTTTTTTCTGTGTGCTCTGCTTCTAAATGCTCTAGGGTAGAAGGCTGCGTGACATCATAGCCTAGCAGCACTGGGTCCCCAGTTCGATTCCCAGCCAGGCCAACATCTGCAAGGAGTTTGTATGTTCTCCCCGTGTCTGTTTGGATTTCCTTCCGGCACTCCGGTTTCCTCCCACATCCCCAAAACACAGATAAGTTAATTGGCTTCCCCCTAAATTGGCCCTAGACTATGATACATGTACTACACAATACATACATAGACATGTGCAGGGCCGGCGCTACCATAGAGGCAAAGGGGGCAATTGCCCTAGGGCCCCAGATCCTGTAGGGGCCCCCATTGTATCTCTCCCAACTTAACTGTTGTTCCCCGGTGCCCCTGCAGAGTCTTCAGGTGAGGCAGGTGGTGTCAGCCTGTGCCTTAGGGGCCTTCGGTGGAAACTTGGCTGCAACAAAGGGTCCCTACTGCCGATTTTTGATTGGGAGGATGGCTATTGGGGGGCCCGGGGTTAGTTTGGCTAGGGAGCCCCATTGTTACTAGACACGGCCCTGGACATGTGAGTATGATAGGGACTAGATTGTGAGCCCCTCTGAGGGACAGTTAGTGACAAGACAATATACTCTGTACAGCGCTGCGTAATATGTCGTTGCTATTTAAATACTTAAATATAAATATATATATAATATATACAGGTGAAACTCAAAAAATTTGAATATTGTGTAAAAGTCCATTTATTTGTAGTTCTACTTAAAAGGTGAAAATAATATATGAAAAAGGAACCCTTTGCAGGTGTTTTGGATGAATTAGCTGATTAGAGTCTGACACATTGAGCCTAGAATATTGAACGTTTTCACAATATTCTTTTTTTTTTTTTTCAAACTCAGCTGATATGTGACCGAGATGTGACATCAGCATTTTCACAATGTTCTAATGGTCCAAGATTCTGATTTTGGGGTTCACATAAGCTGTAAGCCATACATTTCAAAATTATAACAAATAAAGGCTTGGAATATCTTGCTTTGTATGTAATGATTCTATTTCATATATTAGTTTCCACATTTAATTGAACTACTGAAATAAATGAACTTTTGCACAATACTCTAATTTTTCAAGTTTCACCTGTAGACGTAAGAAGCATTTCTGATGCTGAAACCAGGTTTGACGATGATCGGTGGCGATCCCAAAAAGTGCTATACTTATGAAAGTCAATAATAATGAACTGAACCTACAGGAGCAATAGTAATTTCACCCATCCCAAAGTGCAGCATTTTCTGGAGGTATTTCACTCTAATGCAAGACATAGGAGTGCTGCAAAATCGCTTTTGAGTTGCTTTTTAAAAGCGATTTTGCAGCAATTTTGTGTGCGAGTTTTATGCTTGAATAACATTTAAACTATTTGGAGGTCCGGCTTCTGGCATGTAGCCACACCTCCTAGCACAAGAGGTCATCAAAGCTTTTGCATTTGGAGATAGAGAAGTGGCTATGACTGCTTGTGCTAGGGGGTGGGGCTACGTCCCAGAAGCCTGCAGAAATTAACCTGGGGAGACCTGATAAATATTTTAAACTTTATTAACAGGATAGATAAAAAGAAAAAATAATGCAAATCGGAAGCACTGTACAATCGCCAGCAGTAGATTGTGCAGCGCTTCCAATCGCTGGACAACTCGCTCCAGAAATCGCTGTAGCAAACATTAGCAACTACTTGGGAGCATTTTGGGGTTTTTTTGTTTTTGTTTTTTTTACAGAAACTAGCTGCAGAATTAAATTTGCATAAACACAAAGCTAATGAAAGCTGTGCTAATTCTCTTAATAATTTAAACAGCCTAACATTATAAAGAATAAAGTGCTGTTCTTCCATAACTGGCTGAGAGCCACATGTTAGATTTCAGTTCGGCTCTGGAGCTATAGCAGACTGAGCAGGACGTCTGGTCTGCATTAGCCGGTTTAGTCATCTATATTTCTGGCATCTTGGGTAATGACTGGTTGAAATGTGTACTCTGCTCTTCAGATTGTAATTGTGGATGTGCCCACACTGTCACATTGTACATACTTTCTGCACATAGCCGAGTGTAACCAGAGGAGCGTGGCTGAGTGTGTATCTGTGTGTGTGTGGGTGGAAACGAATGGAAGTTTGAAATCTAAAAAACAGAAAGACAGAAAAGAACAGATCCAGGAACACAAAAATATTGCAGAATAATAAAAGCAATGCTTTATGGAAAGGTTAACTATTAGTGTACCAATTTTCATAATGTATTAGTTTTTAGTAGAAACTAAACTTAAAGAGAAATCGCAACCAAAGATTGAACTTCATCCCAATCAGTAGCCGATACCCACTTTTCCATGAGAAAACGTTACCTTTTCTCAAACGGATCATCAGGAGGCTCTGTATGGCTGATATTATGGTGAAACCCCTCCCACAGTGTGATGTCAGGACCATGGTACTGACATAACACTGTAGGAGCCTTGTTGCATTGTGGGAAATAACAGCTGTTCCCAACTGCCAAAATGCATCATTCATCTCTTTCCACAGATATCACCTTGCAGCAGTAAAAATGTCACCATGTGATAAATGTCAGAATGTAAATCAGGGAGAGGAAAGATTTTACAATGGGCAAACACAGACTAAATCATTTATAAATAATTATTGTAAAAATGAAGCACTTCTTCATTACATTATTTTCATCACTGGAGTTCCTCTTTAAAACCAACTTGTGTTACAACATTTCAGAGATACAAACAAAGTTGTCTTCATGGACAAAATATACAATACAGTTTTTTGTTTTACATATTTTTGTTGTTAAATGTTACAGTATTCTATAAACTATTGGGAGCAGTTTAAAACACTTAGGATTTCCGAAGTGCAGGCGCAGTATGCTAATGGTGATGTGGATGGGTTCTCGTGTGGGCGGGGGCACGTCTGTGAATGCGTAGAAGACACCGACCCATCGGGGGTCGCCAATCCTTAGAGGCTGCTAGCAACCAGTATCTCCTGTGCATATGTATATCTTTAAAAAAAACAACCTTTTAGAACAGATATCTATCACCCCTCCTGTGCAGGATAATAGGGACGACACAGTAATGCCAACATCTATTTTGAAATGGCAAACTATTTTGTTATTAGCCCTTTAGCAGCCAATTTATTTAGATGCTTTTTTATTTCTTATGTGTTACATTTCCTTGCTACTTAATAGTACTGCTGTAATGTGTATTTATGACCACTTGTCACTAGGGGGCAGTGTGAGACAATAGCAGAGGACTTCTGCTTACAGTTTCTATAGCCTCTTGTACCAGAGAGACAGCAAAGCATTCCAAGAATTTACAGCAGAACACATTGAGGACAAAAGCAGTGCACTATCTCAAGCGAGATAACTCTATTGAAGCTGTAAATGGGTTACATTAGAACAAAAAATCAGTTTGAACAAATCAGTTTTGTCTTTGCACTATTTTTAGTTAAACAAAAATTGTTGAGATTTAAATTGTTGGGTTTTAAACAATTTGCAAACCACATTCTTTTTTTATTTAAGTTTTACTCAACATCACAACATGGGGCTTGATTCACTAACCGGCGCTAATGATAGCACCGGAGTGAACAGCCGCTTAGTGCCTGAAAAGTAGCTTTGCGGGCACTAAGTAGCTTTGCTGGCCCAGGGCAGTGCGCACGCAGCCGGTAATACTGTTGCACCCGTTGCAACGAAAACAGCGCATCGGGTGCCCCAGAAACGGCGCATCTCTGATGTATGGGCGCAAACCACTTAACTCCGTTGTTTGCGCCCATTATGTCTTTAGGCTCACTAGCCGGCTTAGCACTGGTTAGTGAATCAAGCTATCTATGAGTAAGGTGAAATGCTTCTTTGAACCTGTTCTCCTATGAGAATTCTCTACCTTTTCTCTAATCATCAGAGGGCACTGTGTGGCTGATATCGCGGTGAAACCTCTCCCACAGTGTGATGTCAGCACCTAGGTACTGACATCACACTGTGCGGGAGCCTTGTTGCATTGTGGGAAATAACAGCTGTTTCCATCTGCCAAAAAAGCAGCATCTCCTTCCACAGAGATCACCTGTCAGCAGTAAAGACGTCACCACCTGTCATAAATTTCATAATGAATAAAGAATAAATCAGGGAGAGGAAAGATCTTACAATGGGCAAACACTTACTAAATCATATGAATAACTATTGTAAACATTAAGCACTGTTTCTGTTTACACCTTTCTGACACTGCAGCTGTCCTTGGTATGTTTTAGGGCTCCATATTAATAAAGTGCTTGGGGCCTTATGTAAAACTCGTAGTGGGGCCCCAAGCTCCTTGGTTACAACACTGGTATAGGCACATTGTTTGCGTCACCTAAATAGTGGGATTGTGTGTGAACAGTGCAGTCTGAGCAGCAGTATAATTGAGAGAATGAAAAGCTTTCTCAGGACAAGCCAAGGAGCAGTTTTCAGCTAATTGGTCCCTCAGGAGATTTCCCAGCCCCTCACACAGTATCTGATACAGGGACATGGATGTCTGAAACAAAATCCACAACACCGCCACAAGTAACACACGGTTTTCAATTAATTTATAAGACAGCAGGAATAAACCCTCCGATTATTGCTACTTATATATACTGTAGACATCTATATACAGTATACAGTATATTGTCATGTCACTAAATGTCCCTCAGAAGGCCTCACAATCTGATCCTAACCATAGTCGCATGATCATCATAGTCATATAGCCAATTTTGGCAAAGTCAGTTAACTTTTCTGTATGTTTTATTGGGATGTGGGAGAAAACCCAAGCAAACATGAGGAGGTGAGGAGGGCAAAGGTGCAGTGAGTGATAAAGTAGCCTGAAATGGGAGGGGTCAGGTGGAGAACAATACGCTTGACCAAGACAATCTGGTATTACGGAGTTCTCGCAAAGCATCTGGGAGGATTGTGGAGGCTGTACACATGCTAGATTCTTGGTAGAGAAGGCCCTGACTATTCGTACATATTGTTCCGGCGGTGGTTAGCAGCGAGAAGCTGAGAGAAAGCTCTCCCTGCACTAGGCAATGTATGGGGATATAACAAATATATTCCTCTACTGATTACCTTGTTTGTCTCTTTGGACATGTAATTTGGGGTTCAGTTAGTTATCACAGCAGATAAAAATGGCTCAGGATGAGCACCGATAAAAAAGGCACCGCCATAGGGGGCAATAGTAAAACCACAATCAGGAACTTAAATGATGGTGTCGTAGGAGCCCACTATTTATTGGGCACCATAATTTAATGGGAAACCGTAACCAAGAATTACCTTTTCCTTTTCCAAAAGGTTCATCAGGGGGATCTGTATGACTGATACTGTGGTGAAACCCCTCCCACCATGTGATGTCAGCACCATGGTCCTGACAGTTTCCTGCCTGTGGACCTCATTGCATTTTGGGAAATAGCTGTTTACAGCTGTTCCCAACTGTCAAAAATTCAAGCAGCATCTCCTTCCACTGACATAACCTGCCAGCAGTAAAAATGTCAACTTGTGATAAATGTCACAATGTAAATCAGGGAGAGGAAAGATTTTACAATGGGCAAACACTGACCATTTATACATAATTATTGTAAAAAGGAAGCACTTTTTTTTATTACATTATTTTCACTGGAGTTCCTCTTTAACTTCCTTGCTGCTAATAGTCTCTTTTACTATTGCCACCTATGGTGGCAGGGAGTAGCTAAAATTAGGCAAGGGGATTAGGGCTAGACGGAGGGTAGTTAAGGTTAGGCATGGGGGTTAGGGTTAGGCAGCGGGGAGAGAGTGGTTAGGGTTAGGCACCAAGGGGTTGTTAAGGTTAGGCACAGGAAGAGGGAGGATTCAGTGTGAGAGTAGACAGGCATGTAGTTATAATAAATTACACACACCTGAATTTGAAATAAACTGAATAACCTTGAATGCGAGGAATGCAATGAAGGCTAAAACATAACCTTTAATCAATAAATGAAAAGGTACTCGAGAGCACACTGACAAGTAGTGCTGCTTACAAAAATGTAAATAGTGAAGCAGTATAGAGGAGAGAGCAGTTAGGACTAACCCATTATTTTGTCAATTGGGATTAGGCTAACCTCTCACACTGCATAGTAAATACAAAACACCCCCCTATATACAACCCTACATGTTTCAAACTCTCAAAAAACAGGTTATTCGTCAGGGGAACAAAGTGATACATGCCAAAGATGCCTAGTACTAAGCTGTAAAGCTATCTACAAAACAGTACATTCACATTCAGTAAGCCTGTCAGCTCAGGTAGCTGCTAGGTAACCACCTCTGTGGCAACAGAGCTTGGGGTTTGTGACGGGGATGGGGTAACAACAAAGGCCATTTCCTGGCGAATGGGAGATTTACATTCCTGTTCAAGCTGAATTAGGGTACTATACAAAAGACTTTAATTGCATTTATTTAAATTTCATACTACACTGGAGGCAGTCTTTAAATCCCACTGAATTAATAAACGTATACTTAAATTTTCATGCACCACTTCTGCCTTTGTTAAAGAGAATCTGAGACAAGAAGCGTCTCAGGTTTCATACTTACCCGGGCTTCCTTAAAGAGAATCTGTACTGTGAAAATCTTATATAAATAAATGTACCAGCCTGTTTGTTGCCTTCTCCTAGCCCCCTCTGTGACATTTTCGCCACTCCCGCTGCTTTCTTGGTGATAAAATCACTGTTTTATTCATCGTTTTGTAAACAATGAAGATGGCCGCCAAACAGGAAATACATCATCAGAGCAGGTGCCTGACTGCAGTGGCTCGGCTCCTCTCAAACCTGAATTGACGGCTGGAATGTGACTCCCAGTGTTGCCTTAGCTGCTTGTCTGGGCTTTGAACTGATCTTTCTGCACTCACAGCTGTTCCTTAGGTCACAGTTCCCTGAGCCTCAGACAGGCTGGCTGTGAGCAGAGACCTTGCCTGTGACTCATACACACAGCACACAGGAGAGCAGAGGGGGGCTTGGAGGGGGTGTGCATAACTTCTTCCTATAACAGCAGAGGCAGCAAATTACTCCCTGGGTCTACAAAGCTTCACAAAGTAAAGAAGATTAGAAATATTACAGAGACAGTGCAACAAGAAAAGGCTGCAGTAATCCAGACCACATTAGAACAGGTATAGAAACTTATAGGATAGAAGAAATAAGGCTGAAAATTTTCTTTAAGCCCCCTTGATGCCGCTCGTCTCTCCCTTTCTCGCCTGGTCGAGTTGCGCTTCATCACGCATGTGCAGCCTGGCCAGGCACGCTCCCACGTTGCGCTCCTGTCTCTGAAAGTGTTCTGCGCTCCCTACTGCGAGAGCGTGACGGGGGAGCGTGTCTAGCTGGGCCACGCTTGCGCAATGAAGCACAACTTGACCAGACTTTCGGGCACTATTGCGGGTGACAGAAGTCACCCATGGAGGCCGCGAGGGACGAGTTTTTACTGTTTTATTGTTTTTGCTCAATGACACATTCATTGAAATATGCCAGAGCTAAAATTTAAAATATTTAACTATTGACCCTTTTTATTTCTTTCCTGCTCTCAGAAGCCATTTTCTGCTAGGAAAGTGTTTTATAGTTGTATTCTCTTATCAGCGAGGGGCAAGCTGTAGTCTGACCTAGTCCTGACTCAGACAAGGAACTGCCACTTACATATCTTATGTTTAACTCTTTCAGGAAGAGAAATAAAAAAAAGGAATGCTGCATAGTTATTTGTGTGCTAGGTACTGTACATACCCACGTCTATCTCATCATGTCACATGTAGAGATGTCGGCGAACCCCTCACCCTGTACTACTTCCGGGTCGCTATTACCCGTCCTTGATCGCGCACCTGTGGCCGGGCACTTTCTGCGCATGTGCGTGACGTCATGAGTGATGTCACGCTCATGCGCAGAGAGTGCCCGGCAACAGGCGCGCCATCAAAAACGCACACCGTCGGCCCAGCGCAGCCGTACTACTCCAGGTCATAGCGACCCGGAAGTAGTGCAGGCCCATAGAGATTCGCTGGCGAACGGTTCGCTCGCATCTCTAGTCACATGTCATCTCGGGTATCCTTTCAGACCTGATTTTATTTTTTTATGGTGTCCAGATATACAAAACCTTAGGATTGAAAGAGGATGCACATACTTTTTCATATGGCTGCAAATGTCTTGTAAGTATTACAGAATAGGCATGCTGAAGCCCTGAACCCACATCATGCTGCCAAGTACAAAGCCACGGCATAGTGCTGGATTCCAATGCAGTTATACAAACACAGCTGTTAATATTATGACACATGGAACACTTTGACCCTCAATTAAAGGTTCACTCTGGGATGTTTGTATTCCCTTGATTTGTTAACTATGGATACCAGCATACACTTTGCACTTTGTGTTAAGACGAGAATAGTACTCCTGAAGGAGTGAACACCACTGCGGGATTTGTTCACGAAACGCGTCGAGAATTGTGTCACATTCGGCTACTTTATAATATATGTGATATTAATAAGATGTACGGGTACTAGTATCCAATGTGAGCCAGTTTGATGTCACAAACTGGCCATATAGTTTAGTATATTATCTTATCTTGTTGATTTGTTTCCTACATAAAAGAGACAAATAATATTGATGTACTTTGTTTACCTTGCAAAGCTGTAATACGCTATTCTTGCTAATGTCTGTGCTGTATATATCATTATAAAAAGTTTGTATCAGTAAAATGTAATTTTTTTTTATTGATATGTAGATGGCCTTACTCATCATCACCTATCCTTCTCTGCTAATATATCAAAAACTACATTTTCGCCTAAAAAAATCTCTGCCTTATCAAGACTAACATCTTTTTGGGATGTGGGGAACTTTACTAATATAATATTTAAGACTATAATTAAACCTAATGTGACCCATTTAGGTCATGGTTACAAAAAGTTGGCTAAATAAATCAGTTCATTACAGAATAATAGTTAGGGTTGAATTCCATCCATATACCGGTATCTCTACAGGCTGCTTTTTAACTATGCCCCATACTGTTCCATCATATTTTGGACCTGCTGCTGCTAGCAAGCTTGTCACTAATAAGGTCAAGTTAATTTGGGCTACTTTTCATAGAACAGCTCATAATTCCCCACTGTACAGTCCAATGCAACTATGGACCTTCCCAGGTCTCTTTCTCATCTATTCTCAGTTGCTATGAACTGATCTGTAGCATTTCAGTGCTGGTACTATTGTGCCTCTCAGTCATATCGTTATTATCTGAGAAAAGTCATCATTTTTATCCTCATTGGTGCTGTCATTTAATTTTATTATTTAAAAATACTTTTTTTTTTTTACTATTTTTTTTTATATAGTTAGCTTGGTATAGCGTTTTAATTACACCATGCTTTAAGAAGTGTGTTTTGTTGTGCAGCACAAGTTGATAATAATGTACCCAACAAGATAAAATGGTAACACAATAATAACAACACCAGATGAGGCCCAAATTTATTTTATCCCCTGCCAGGGGGAAAATAAGTCTTTTCCGCCAATTAAGGTTATAACCAGAGAGCTGGGAGCGCCACAGGAATTTCTGCTCACGTATATTGCAAACCAGGATGCTCTATTAAGCCAGCCCCATGCAGATATTTCCAGCAAGTTCAGCCAGTTAGGGATCCACCGATTAATCATAAGCTGCGCAGTGTTTAAGTTCAAAAGCAAACAACTGCAAAACTGCAGAGAAAGACTTTTTTAATACCCCCAAGTTTATAATTACAGTACCCCCCGGTTCATAATTACAGCTAATGGAATCCGGCGAGAAAAAAAATAGTTCATTCTTGTACATCTGAGAACAATGAAAATGAGAAGCTCCTTAAAAAACAGGCAGCAGGTGCTCGGAAAAGCCTTCATAACAAAAAAAATCAAGCAAGCTTTAGAGTGCAAGCAGAAAGAAAATCAGAAAAACAATGAGAACTTTGGGCTCTTCACTCCATTGGACTCTTTACTCCACTTTACTTAACATGAACGCTGGTTGCCCAGTTTGTCAACTTTCTTGCCTCATCTCAAAGGTGTGGCAGATAACCATCATTTTTATACTGTACAATACACCATAATGCCGGTCCTTTGTGTCTTTGTAACAAGCCGAGCATATAACTCTACTAATAGGAGTGAATCCTGTGATACAACATTGGAGTTACTAACCAATATAGAATAAACAGACAACCCCGAATCAGTTCATTTCAGCGCGCAGCTGAAGCGCCAAAGCTGGGCACCGTCATAGTAGCAATGCTATGCTGCACGCCCCATGTAGCTGTAATTCGGGGCTCCTGCAATCACCAGACCCCGATTTCCATTTCCCTCCGAGTTGCTACAACTTGGAGGGGGAATAGTGTTTAACGTCACTGGGGGGTTTATCTGTAGCAGGGAGAGCCGGCATTCGGCTCGCTCTGCGCCAAACTACCCGGTGCCAAGATAATATGTACTCAGACAACCCACTACTTACAAACGACTCGAGTTACACCATTTCAGAGATACTGTAATGTCAGGCTTGGCAAGTTATCAGTTCACAGCTCAGCTCCTATGCCCCAATCTATCACCACCTTCTTCACCCTATGTGGCGCGTCCCCGCTTGAACGGGAGGTGAGGAAACAACACCTGCTCGACTTCGGTTACACCCAGGCCTTGTAGGTGCAAGGTATAGGAGCTGAACGTAGAGTGAACTATGTAACTCACCAGAACCTAACAGGAGATAAGCAGAGTCCAGTAACAATCCGAGGTCATACACGTACAATCAGAAGTATCGAGGTACACAAGGAGCAGGCGAAATCAAGGTCAGGCAATCCTAGATCGGTCCAGGCAGAGATCAGAGAGTAGTCAGGGATCAGCCAGAAGGTCGGTTCAGGCAGCAGGCAAAGCGTAGTCAGATTCCAGGCAGAGGTCGGTTCACAGGTAATCAATAAGCAGTAAATCACACCCAGCAAAAGCACACAGCCAAAGCTATCACGGGCAATCACAGGAAGCACTCAGCAGGTTTAAATACTTCATGCAGCCAATCAGTGGTCGACCACATGCACACAGCAGCCAATCACACGCAGGCAATAATCCTGTTTAAGTGTCAGCTGAAGAGATCAGCTGACACAGGTAGCAATACATGTTAGCTGGCTAACTACTCAGCTGACTAACAAAACCTCCTGGCTGTGTATTAGCTATAGCATACTGGTTAAAGGTATCACCTCTGACGTGAGAGACCAGGGTTCAACTCCGGCCAGGGACAGCATTCACATTTTATATTTATTAAATAATCCCTGTCAGCTGACTAACCTGTCAGCTGACACTACCTCTGTCGCCGCTTCAGACCATACTGTGGCCGAGAGGAGCGAGACATCCGCCCACCAGTATGCGCAGAGCAATCCCCAGTGCACGCATCACCAGCGGAGGATGGCCGTTGACATGCGGAAGTGGAGGACCCGACGCAACTCTCGTCAGGAGCGGTCGCATTGCGGGAACCTCCAGGTGAATTCCTAACAGATACAAAGTTGTCTTCATGTACAAAACATACAGTATACTAAAAAACACTGGTGGAGGCACCTTTGATGATATGATGCTACTAGATGTTGTATATATGAGAAATTTAATTTCTTACCTTCTCAGAAGGACAAACCATTATTTAACGGAAAAAGGAATGTTGACTCATGCACGCTAGACAAAGCATTTCATGGGTCTTGGCCCGCATCCTCAGGTCAATGCAAGTGCCTGTAGAAATTCATGTCATGAACATGAGCGCCTAAGGGCCAAAAGTTCTACAGGCACTTGATGGTGGTTACATGCTTTGCAAACCACCCTTGTGAGTATAATACATATACAAGTGTGCTTACATCTCTTTGTCTGATGATACTGCACCATTGGGCTCCTGGTCTCTCTCATTCACAAAGACTTGGAGGTTATGGATAGTGATGAGCACCAGTGGCGTCCCTACCATAGAGTGCAGGGGGGCGGGGCGCACCGGGTGACAGACACCCAGGGGGGTGTCACCACGACCCCCCACAGCAGCACAGCAGGAGGGTGAAAGCAGCACTAGAAGGAGGGGCTGTGGAGGCAGCGGTGGGGAGGGGGGAAATATCCCCCCCCTCCCTCACCTGGCACCCCTCCTTCTGCCTCTCTCCCCCTCCATAGCTAACTATCGGCAAGTGCAGGGGCGGCCGGAAGCGTGCTGAGACTTACTCACCTCATTTCCGAGTTCCATGCGTGGAGCGCAGTGTCATGTCGTCACAGGTCTCTGTCTTCAATGCCGCCCACTGTGCTTCCTGATTAGCGGAAGCACAGTGGGCGGCATTGAAGGCGGAGATCTGTGACGACATGACGTTGTCACGCTTGGATTTAGTTAGTAAGTCTCAGCACGCCTCCGGCCGTCCCTGCACTTGCCGACAGTTAGCTATGGAGGGGGAGAGAGGCAGAAGGAGGGGTGCCAGGTGAGGAAGGGGGGGGGATATTTCCCCCCTCCCCACTGCTGCCTCCACAGCCCTCCTTCTAGCGCTGCTTTCACCCTCCTGGGGGCAACTAAACTAGCTATACTGGGGGCAACTAAACTAGCTATACTTACTTGGGGCAACTATACTAGCTATACGGGCTGGGGGCAACTATACTGGCTGGGGGCAACTATACTGGCTGAGGGCAACTATACTAGCTATACTGGCTGGGGGCAACTAAACTAGCTATACTTACTGGGGGCAACTATACTGGCTGGGGGCAACTATACTAGCTATACTTACTGGGGGCAACTATACTAGCTATACTTACTGGGGGCAACTAAACTAGCTATACTGGGGGCAACTATACTAGCTATACTTACTGGGGGCAACTGTACTAGCTATACTGGCGGGGGGCAACTATACTAGCTATACTGGCTGGGGGAAATTATACTGGCGGGGGCAACTATACTAGCTATACTGGCGGGGTGCAACTATACTAGCTATACTTACGGGGGGCAACTAAACTAGCTATACTTACTGGGGGCAACTAAACTAGCTATACTTACTGGGGGCAACTAAACTAGCTATACTGGCTGGGGGCAGCTATACTAGCTATACTGGCTGGGGGCAACTATACTAGCTATACTGGCTGGGGGCAACTATACTAGCTATACTGGGGGCAACTATACTAGCTATACTGGGGGCCACTATACTGGCTATACTGGGGCAAACTATACTAGCTATACTGGGGACCACTATACTACCTAAACTGGGAGCCACTATACTAGCTGTACTGGGGACTACAATACTACCTACACTGGCTCCTGGCGCTACCTAAACTAGGGGGCACCTCTCACTACGTAAACTATCTAGGCCAGCCAGCCCAACATCACCACCAGCCAACCAGCCCAGAATCACTGGCAAAAAGGCCACAGCATCACCCCCAGTCAGGCCAGCATTTACTTCAACCAGCCAGGCACAGCCCAGCATCACCGCCAGCCAGCCCAGCCACAGCATCACCGCCAGCCAGCCCAGCCACAGCATCACCGCCAGCCAGCCCAGCCACAGCATCACCGCCAGCCAGCCAGCCCAGCCACAGCATCACCGCCAGCCAGGCCACAGCATCACCGCCAGCCAGGCCACAGCATCACTGCCAGGCCTTTCAGTCCACACATCATCCCCAATCCAGCCAAAAACAGTATTGCCAGCCAGGCACAGCAGCCAGTAGAGGAGAACTCAGAAGTCAGGTGAGAGGTGTCTACCATATTAAGGGGGCATTCTGCCCATTTATGTGAAATGCTGTCTATTTATGTGGCTCATGACTGCTGAATTTGTCTTGTTGGGGGCCTCATGGTTACTGGATTTGTCTTGTTGGTGGCCTCATGATTGCTGAATTTGTCTTGTTGGTGGCCTCATGATTGCTGAATTTGTCTTGTTGGTGGCCTCATGATTTGTTGGGTGCCTCAAGATTTCTGAATTTGTCTTGTTGGGGGCCTCATGATTGCTGAATTTGTCTTGTTGGGGGCCTCATGATTGCTAACTGTGAGACTATGGGAAAAGCTGAATCATAATCATATGAGACAATAGCCTTAAACCTACTTTTTTAGCCTTTTAAAACAGAAAATTAAAACTGGGGGGAGGGGGTTTCTAAAACAATACATTTTTCAGGAGTAGGATGGATGAGTTGTTTATATTCACAGTTTATTTTCAACTTGGATTTTCCATAATGTTCACGTATGAGTTAAAATGTTTGTATTTAGTTTAAATTGCTGTTGGCGCTTTGCGATAGATAAGTGACTTTTGGGTTGCAGTTTGGGCACTCGGCCTCCAAAAGGTTCGCCACCACTGTCCTAATCTAATGTCCCACCATTGCTAAGTTCATGTAAATTTGTCTCCACCTGTGACACCACACCCACATTTTGGTCCATGACCACACCCATTTTTCAGCGCAGCCGCACAACGTAGCCCCATTTTTCGGCTAAGCGCGCCGCACGTTGTCTTCCTGATTGGGGGGGGTGTCTGTGGATAATCAGCACCGGGTGCCAAATACCCTAGGTACGCCACTGATGAGCACAAATTTCACATAATCGTAAATTTGCACCGTAATTCGCAATCATGATACAAAATCGTAATGCAAAATATGGGAAAAATTACAATTAATTTTGTATGTAAACATAATCAGGAACCGTAATTTCGCAATTTTGCATAATTTTTGCATCATTTCGTGCTGACTTTAGTGGTTAATAGCAAAGGCCTCATACATGCTGTTGTACCAACATTGCTATGTATGTTAAGGGGAAGAGTGGGAATAAGTCATAAAAAGTTTTTGAAACAGACCCTATACGAAAATATCTGCCTCCATCAAACCAATTTTACAATCTACGCCTTTCTAACCCACCCTACCCGTTCCCTTACCCATCCATATGTTACCAGATGGGAGGCAGACCTTCCAGGTACAAAGGACAGGGAGGACTGGCTGGACATCTGGAGCAAGGTACCTAGTTGTTCCTCTAATTTACATACAGTCGAAGCGGCCTATAAGGTCATGATCAGATGGTACCTAATCCACTCAAGAATAGCCAAGATGTTGCCTTCTGCTAACCCCTTTTGCTTTCGCGGTTGCAAGACTGTAGTTGATATGCTACTCATCTGGTGGACCTGTCCGCGTCTTACCAGATTCTGGTGCCATGTCTATTGGCTACTCTCGTCTATGTTTCACAAATCTATTCCTACTGACCCTTGGCAAGCTCTTCTACATGAAAAAGTGGAGTCATTGACCTTGTCTCAAAATAAATTAGCCTCCTTTGTTTTTTTCGCCAGCCCTTATGTCCATTGCCGCCAATTGAAAGAAATCTTCAGTCAATATCAGTGAAGTAAAGTCTAGACTCAATCTTTTCATGATTAACGAAAAACTAACCAGCATTCTAAAAGATTCCCTTAAAAAATGTGAACGAGTATGGGAAGGTTCTCTAATAACGAGGCTATAAGTCGGGATTACCCTCTCTTTTTCTTCTTTCTTCTTATCTACTTTTTTCCTCTCTCTTTTCTCTTCCTCTTTTTCTTAACCTCCCTGATGTGCTAACATTTGCGACCTCCTCTTTCGGTGCTCGTCTATAGCTGGACGACGGGCTCCAGGGGTCTCAGTTCGTCCTGGCTTAATACCAGGTTCCCCCTCCCCTACGATGTCTGGCATACCCCAGATAGTTGGGCATAGCCCTCTGGGGTACACTTTACGCCACCTTAATGGTTTATATTGTTGTATTGTCTACAATGTTTTTATGTCACTGTCACTTGCTTAAATTCAGTTTTATGTGATGTACCATTGTTTTTTTTTTCTCTCAAAAACTTAAAAACTTCAATAAAAATTTTGAAACACTAAAAGTTTTTGAAAAAGAACTTAATTGATTTTGAAAATGCAAAGGTAATAAAAACTCAGAAAAATTTCAGTTTTACGGCTTTTTCCTTCTCTTCTTCACCAGATTAAATGGTGCAGTAAATGCTGAGACATGTAACCTACTGTATCTTCCTGCATGTCTTTGTGTGCCACAGCATGAGAAATAAGGGAGGAAAGTGCAGCTGTTTTCATTTTCTTCATAGCCAAGGGGGGCCTTCACTTAGCTAAGTGTTGGACATGATATGCTTACTCATGCAAGCGTTGCTCAGGGTCTTGCAGATAGCCATCATTTTGATCAGAAGTCGAGATTTAAAAAAAGGGCCAACAATCCAAGATCCTGTTGCAATTTCCCACTCCCAGGGTACTGCAGCTGTGCAATATCCTCCTCACCCTACTGCCATTGAGTTGGTACAATGGAACTCCTCTATCTCCTCCTCATTGTCAGACTCAATTACATGGTCAAAGTCGTTTATTAAAATCCAGTGCCCTAGCCAGATTTTCTTGCCGGGGTTTAATTGCATTGGCCTGAGCAGCAAATTTAAGTATGCCAATTGCTGGGCTTTTGGTCAGTTAAATTAGGCACTGCAGCAGGTATGAACAGCAGCGCAGCATTCTCAAGTCAAGCAAGATAATGACAGCAGAAAAATACAAGAAAACAAATTAAGAACAGAAGAGTAATAAAAATACTTTAAAATCAGTGTGTTTAATTCCTTTTTTTTCCAGAGCCTCTTTAAGGCCTTGTTCACATTATAGGTGTTTTTGTAAAAGTTTAAGCGCGGGCGATTTTCAATATCGCCCTGAATGCGCTTGTGCAATGATTCTCTATGAGAGAGTTCATTTCAAAGCGGTTCGTTTGCGATCCACTTTGAAAAGCGGTACTTGGGCCATTTTTTAAGCGATTTGCCTCAATGTAAGGTATAGGAAAAATGCAAAATGTGTTTTTTTTTAAAAAAAACATTGTATTTAATTTTTACCGGGTTTTTTTTCTGGATCAAAAGATGGAAGTGATCTGCAACATCGCATACAAGAAACGAGCGAACGCGCAGAAAATTGAGGAAAAAAAATGCGCGGAAAAAAGCCCACCGCGGACGGATAATGCGAGCCGAACCCAATGTGAACAAGGCCTTACTGGTTTCCCCTAGTTGTAAGGAGTCATAAATGAGCAGTTTTATCTGTTAACCTGAGTGGAGGTGACTATTTGGTTGCCCACCTTAAAGAGGAACTCCAGTGAAAATAATGTAATAAAAAAGTGCTTCATTTTTACAATAATTGTGTATAAATGATTTAGTCAGTGTTTGCTCATTGTAAAATCTTTCCTCTCCCAGATTCACATTCTGACATGTATTACATGGTGACATTGTTACTGTGGGCAGGTTATGCAGCTGTTTCTAGCTGTTCTGGCTGTTACAGACAGCTGTAAACAGCCATTTCCTGTCTGTGATTACCGCGGTACTCAGAGCTTCTTGTGGGAGGGGTTTCACCACAATATCAGTCATACAGCGCACCCTGATGGTCTGTTTGTGAAATGCAATAGATTTGTCATGTAAAAGGGGGTATCAGATACTGATTGGGATAAAGTTAAATTCTTGGTCGGAGTTTCTCTTTAAGCCCTCCCAGTGGTACAACCCATTCTTCCTCCTGGAATAAACCCCATGTTCTTTCAAGGGTGGGTTGGTATTTGTCATTAAGCAAACCCCACCTTTGCTTGCTTCATTTTCATTTTCCTGGTGCATGATTGATTATGTGGTTAATATGGCTTGGGGCAGGGAACGGCGATGTACTTATATTTGTCCAAACGTTTCCCCTGAAATTAACAATGCAATATTACTAGCTTTTTGTTGGTGCAGCCTTTGTCTAAAGAGCAGGCTCCGTCTCCATGACTCATCTCTGTAAATCCCTTGAATGGCTTCCTATCCACTTCAGGATCAGCTTTAAGATCCTGTGTCTGGCCTAAAAATCTTTCCACGAGACTTGCCCGACCTACATTTCTGAACTTGTCTACAGAGATACACCTGGCTGCCCTCTTTGATCCTCCAATGACCTTCACCTGACCGATCGCACATTACCCACTCCCACGCAGTGGCGTAGCTAAGAAGCTGTGGGCCCCGGTGCAAGTTTAGCTTTGTGGCCCCCCTAGCATGCTATAGATAACAATTGATACAACACACCAAAATCAGTCAAGGACAACTACAGTGTCAGAGGGGCAAGAAGGGGATGGGGAACAGTTTGTTACTGATCACTACTATTCAAACCAACTATAGAAGTGAATATTATCAGCACAGGACCAATAAAGAGCTAATACTGTGTTTGACGGGTGGGCCCCAATAGAGAGTGCTACCTCTGCACTCTCTATTGCTACTCCACTGTTCCCACGTGCTCTTCTAGGAATGCCTCCACTCTCTGGAACTGCCTTCCATTCTCACATCTTTTAACACCTTCAAGAAAGCCCTCAAAATGCTCCTCTACAAGATGGCCCACTCTCCACATCTATGCCCTAACGCTCTCTGCCAAGAACATATTCTGCAGTCCCATCCGAGTCTGCCATTACCCCTTCTCTTTAGATTGTAAGCCTTTGGTACGGTCTTTGCCCCACTGTGTATCCTACTTAATCATTTACCGTAATTCCCACTATTCCCACTGACTTGAATTACTTGGTCACTAAAACCATCACTGACGTCATTGCATGATCTTGTACCTTATATCCTTATATGACCTTATGCTGTTTGTCACCCCTATTATGATGGTCTTTAAACCTATTTATTGTACAGTGCTGCAAATAAATAATATTGATGATGTAGGAAGGTCTATACATCCTATAGTGAGTTCTCAAAGTGACAGTACAGGTCACAGGTAAACCCCACAGTTTGGACACACAAGTCAATCAGCCAATGGACTTTTTAGAGTGATCATGGATTACCAACACTGTATATGAGTGTCATAAGGAACATGTCACAGGGCATCTGAGTCGCTAGCAACTGATAGCATCTTGTAGTGGCCAATCTACTGCATGTGAATACCACGGCCAAACATGAGCCTTCCCACATCACTGTAATTTCAGATGTCAATCGTGCAGCTCAGGAGTAGATCAGAGTGTCCATTTCCATACACTCGACTATTGAGGATAGCACATCCTGGTGCTACACCTCCATTGACAGCATCACAGATTGCGGTCTCCCTCATCCGGTTACTCCTGATATATACACATCTGTGTGCCTCTGAGGAAGCGGCCTCCAGCCGTGAAACACGTGTCAGGAATTTTCTGGTTTTGCGATTGGATATTTTGTAACTAAGCCACATTCATATGACTGCAATCAAGGACTGATATTGATGAAGAATAAAGACTGATGTTGTTCCTTTAAAAAAAAAAAAAACATATTGACACATATCTTCATTTTTTGGCACCAGGAATAGATCTGACAACTTATCTGAAAAGTAGACTGAGAGATGGATGACTTGGCAGTTTGGGGTGTACTGAAAAACTTTTCCAGGTATCCTCTGATGAACTAAAAGTTTTGACAAAGTATACATTATGAGTGATAATCTTTTGCAGCGCTATTTCAACAATACTACATGTTCTTTATTAATCATCACAGTCTTTCTACCCTGTCATTAATGCTGATGGCTCTGACGCTGCTAATTAAGGGGAAACAGAGGAAACTAAAAAAATATATAATATATTCTAGTCCCCTTATCAAAACATTTCCCTCTATATTATTAAAATCTTGACATACTGTATATTTAAAGAGGTGTTTGATTCAGAAGTGTTATATCAGCAAGCTACCACTATTGGAATGGGAACATGAACTCCCTTTTTTAGGTATACTGTATGAAAAATATGGGATAAAGAGGCACTCAAATGGCGAAATTAAACTTGTGTTTAATCAAAAGTATCAACACACAACATGTTTGGGGGTCTCCCCCTTCTTCAGGTGTACATGCAACTGAGAAAACACAGCAAACGTATGAACCATGGTGCGCCACAGCCAAATTGGCAACCTCGCCAACATGGACAGCTGACTTGTGAGGCTTTGTATCAGTCCAAGTTAGCTCCTCAGGGGAAGTCCAAATCTTACTGAGCACTACATAAGATGTCTACCCAAATATGTAGTGCCCAGTAAGATTTGAACTTACCCTGAGGGTTTCACTTGGACTGATATGGACCTGAAACATGTGTGTTGCAACTTTTAATTGAACTGTAATGAATAGCGGAGATGCCGCCGCGCGGTCTGGTGGCAGGGCGGCTGTCTCCGCGTTCAGACCGGCGGTTTCCGCACAGCAACATGTGTCTGGTTTGCCTGGGCCTTCTAGTGCACACAGATGGAGAGCTACGCGCGCGTGCGCCAGAAGACAGGACCTTTATGCCAGCAGGAGAGGTATCAGAAATTTGGGCACCCAGTAACCCTGATAGTAAAATATTAATATTAAATATCGATACTTTAGTATAGCTAAACCTCACTCTACTTTCACACAGAAGCCTCCCCCCTGACAACTAACTCTAACCACCCCCCGCACATACACTCTTCCTGATGCCTAACCGCCCTCCCCCCCTGCACATACACCCTACCTGATGCCTAATCCTAACCACCCCCCGCACATACACTCTTTCTGAGGCCTAACCCTAACTGCCCCCCCTGCACATACACCCTTCCTGTCGCCCTAATCCTAACCACCTCCCCCCCCCCGCACATACACTCTTCCTGATGCCTAACCTTAACCGCCCTCCCTCCCGAACATACACCCTTCCTAACACCTAATCCTAACCCCCCCACCGCACATACACTCTTCCTGAGGCCTAAACCTAACTGCCCCCTCCTGCCCATACACCCTTCCTGTCGCCCTAATCCTAACCACCTCCCCCCCCCGCACATACACTCTTCCTGATGCCTAACACTAACCGCCCTCCCCCCGAACATACACCCTTCCTAACGCCTAATCCTAACCCCCCCACCGCACATACACTCTTCCTGAGGCCTAACCCTAACTGCCCCCCCCTGCACATACACCCTTCCTGTCGCCCTAATCCTAACCACCTCCCCCCCCGCACATACACTCTTCCTGATGCCTAACCCTAACCGTCCTCCCCCCCGAACATACACCCTTCCTAACACCTAATCCTAACCGCCCCACCGCACATACACTCTTCCTGAGGCCTAACCCTAACCCCCCCACCGCACATACACTCTTCCTGATGCCTAACCCTAAGCGCCCCCCGCACATACACTCTTCCTGACGTCTAACCCTCCCCCCCCCCCCCGCACATACACCCTTCCTGCAGCCTAATCCTAACCGCCCCCCTCACAAGCTCCCTTCCTGATGCCTAACCCTAACCGCTACCCTCCCTGCACAAAGTCCCTTCTGAACACCTAACCCTAACCGTCCCCACCTTGCACAAACACCTTTCCTGAAGCCTGAAGGATATTAAAAAATATTGTTGTTTATTACAGAATACAAATGTAGTGGAAGTCAGATATTGCAAAAGTAATATTTGTATTGTTCGTTTGCATAAAAAAAATTATATATGTCATTGGACACCCACATTTTCACTTAAGTGCCCACTTGCCACTACTTTTTATTAATGTCAATGGCATCATCACATGAAACACAAACAGCAGATTTGAAAATTCAGATTAACGAAGGGAGTTGACGCCAAGATGGGATCAAGTAATTAAAGGTTCAGTGAATTGAGGTACTTAACAGAAAGATAGTAGCGAGGGAGAGGCTGGGGTAAATAAAACAATGTGCAAAGTGATTAGTTATAAAAATAGGTGATAGATCAAGATTGATATTAACCATGTAATTCGTTCATAGTGTTTCATCCCCAATGAGCCTGCGTGTCATCATCTTTACTGCTGTCAGACAAGGACAAAAACTGTCATTATCTATAAACACACCCCTTAAACGGAACCAGAGACAAAGCACCCTCATGTATTTTACCATATATATCAGTGGGAACATTAGAGAAAACACCTACCTTGCTTTCTGTTTCATTCTGCACTGCACAGCTAGCTTCTAATCAACACTGATAAAATCCCTGACTGAGCATTCAGTCTGGCTTTCCTCAGGAATATTTATGGCTCAGTCTGTGTTCTCTCATGCCTTTTCCAGTCCAAGCCTGCCGCCTGCTGGCTCTGCTCAGGAATCATGATAGCTGAGTCATTATAGCAAAGCCAGCCTGAATGCTCAGTACAGGATTTTATCAGGTCTGATAAGAAACAAGCTGTGCAGTATGAAACAGAAAGCATGGTAGGTGTTTTCTCTAATGTTCCCACTGATATATCTATGGTAAAATACATGAGGGTGCTTCGTCTCTGGTTCACTTTAACAATGTGAAAACAACTGCATCCGTAGCTTTAAAATGCCAGGGGTTCCTTCATGTTTAATATTTGACTTCAATGTATTTTAAGAATCAACAAATCCACCCCCTAAACTGTCCGATGTATTTCCTAACTCTCCTTAAAGAAAAGTTTAGCCTCCAGTGAATCATGACTCTTTTGATTTACATATGAAGTGAGAACATGCTGCATTAATATTTGCTGTACAGTACAATAATTACATTTCTCTGCAAAGTTGCTGCAAATATCATTCATCATAGGAACATGCCAGCAATTACACCTGCCACCATTTATCACTAACATTTTAATCAACAGCTCAAGCATGCAGGGGCGTAGGAATAGACCCTGCAGCCCCTGCAGTTGCAGGGGGGCCCCTAGCAAGTCAGGGGCCCGGAGGAGGAAAGGCTGTCACCACCGGCGTACCTACCGGGGATGCGACTCTCTCAGCCGCAGGGGGGCCGGCCGCCCGGGGCTGCTCTGGGGCCCGCTCACTGTGCGTGGGGGGAGCGCTGCTCTGGACCCCCCAGCAAGGTGCTCAACTGGCCGCAGCGTCTGCCAGTTCATTCCCCGGGCCCGCAGCCCCACTCCACCAGCAGCCTGCATAGTCTCCGGCAGGCAGAGCAGGGCTACGGCAAGATGGCCGCCGAAGAAGCCCTACACTGGAGACTATTTGTGTCTCTAGTACAGGGTTTCGGCAGCCATCTTGCCGTAGCCCTGCACTCTGCCTGTCAGCGCGGGAGATGTGCTGCAGGAGGACTCGGGGAGCTGCGAGCCAGATGCCGGGAGAGGAGAAGACTTCTGTCAGGTAAGTGAATTGTTTTTTTTTCACAGGTGCATTTTTTTTTCTAGTGTCTGCTGCCCACATTGTGATTTTCAGGTGACTGCTGCCCACATTGCGATTTTCTGGTGTCTGCTGCCCACATTGTGATTTTCAGGTGTCTGCTGCCCACATTGTGATTTTCAGGTGTCTGCTGCCCACATTGTGATTTTCAGGTGTCTGCTGCCCACATTACGATTTTCAGGTGTCTGCTGCCCACATTGCGATTTTCAGGTGTCTGCTGCCCACATTATGATTTTCTGGTCACTGCTGCCCACATTGTGATTTTCAGGTGTCTGCTGCCCACATTGCGATTTTCTGGTGTCTGCTGCCCACATTATGATTTTCTGGTGTCTGCTGCCCACATTACGATTTTCTAGTCACTGCTGCCCACATTGCGATTTTCTGGTGTCTGCTGCCCACATTGCGATTTTCTGGTGTCTGCTGCCCACATTGCGATTTTCTGGTGTCTGCTGCCCACATTACGATTTTCAGGTGTCTGCTGCCCACATTGTGATTTTCAGGTGTCTGCTGCCCACATTACGATTTTCTGGTCACTGCTGCCCACATTGCGATTTTCTGGTCACTGCTGCCCACATTGCGATTTTCTGGTGTCTGCTGCCCTCATTACGATTTTCAGGTGTCTGCTGCCCACATTACGATTTTCAGGTGTCTGCTGCCCACATTACGATTTTCAGGTGTCTGCTGCCCACATTGCGATTTTCAGGTGTCTGCTGACCACATTGCGATTTTCTGGTGTCTGCTGCCCACATTACGATTTTCTGGTGTATGCTGCCCACATTAGGATTTTCTGGTGACTGCTGCCCACATTGCGATTTTTCTGGTGACTGCTGCCCACATTGCGATTTTTCTGGTGACTGCTGCCCACATAAGGATTTTCTGGTGACTGCTGCCCACATTAGGATTTTCTGGTGTCTGCTGCCCACATTACGACATTCTGGTGACTGACTGCTGCCCACATTAGGATTTTCTGGTGACTGCTGCCCACATTACGATATTCTGGTGACTGCTGCCCACATTAGGATTTTCTGGTGACTGATGCCCACATTGCAATTTTCTGGTGACTGCTGCCCACATGGCGATTTTCTGGTGACTGCTGCCCACATTGCGATTTTCTGGTGAACTCTGCCCACATTACGATTTTCTGGCCCACATTACGATTTTCTGGTGAACACTGCCCACGTTACGATTGTCTGGTGAATGCTGTCCACGTTACGATTTTCTGGTGAACGCTGCCCACATTACGATTTTCTGGCCCACATTACGATTTTCTGGCGAACACTGCCCAAGTTACGATTGTCTGGTGAATGCTGTCCATGTTACAATTTTCTGGTGAACTCTGCCCACATTACGATTTTCTGTCCCACATTACGATATTCTGGTGAACGCTGCCCACATTACGATTGTCTGGTGAATGCTGCCCACGTTACAATTTTCTGGTGACTGCTGCTCACGTTACTATTTTCTGGTGACTGGTGCCCACATTAGGATTTTCTGGTGAACTCTGCCCACATTATGATTTTCTAAAGGCCCACATTACGATTTTCTGGTGAACTCTGCCAACATTACGATTTTCTGGCCCACATTACGATTGTCTGGTAAAATGCTGCCCACTTTACAATTAATTTACAGTGAAACGCTGCCCCATTGCGATTATTTGGCACCTATGGGGGGGGCCCCATCCAAATATTCGCAGGGGGGCCCAGTGATTTCTAGTTACGCCCCTGCAAGCATGATTTCATTTTTATTCGTAATGAAACAATGTCACGGAAGACGGAACAATCGCCTTTACTCCAGATTTTATCGGGCAGACACAAGTCCATGTTGGTCTTCGTGAAGCTTTATTAATAGGAGTTGCATGCAAGGAGCAATAATTCAATGCACAGAACAAAGACACTGTCATGATAACACAGTTCATTCAACACTTCTACATCAAAGCAATTTAACAACGGAAGCAATTCAAAAGAAATGACATGTTGGGAGATGGTAATGTACGTTACAGTGTACCCGAAGTTCACCTTACTTACCAAAGAAGAGGGAAGCCTCTGGGCCCTATAGAGGCTTCCCACGCCATCCTCCAGTCCCCCGTTGCAGAGCGCAGACTCCCAAAAATTACCGACAATGGCTTATCGATATTCACATTGGGGCCACACTCCTCTTCAGGCACAAGGATGGCCATACTGCTCCTGCACGAATAGAGCCACACCTGCGCAGTAAGCTGGAGCCGCTTGTGTATGACTGGCTCCACGCTACTGCCCAGGCGCAACCTTGCTGGCTGCAGCACGGCCAGGCTTGTGCCAGAAGAGGAGTGTAGCCCCAAGGTAAGTATTCACTTTTTTAATCTATTTTACACCTAGGGTTCTCTTTAAGTAACTACTGTTTATTCTTGAAAATAGACCAATAAGGGGCTCTTACTCCCCCTTCTGGCCCCACCACTACATTGTTTCTTTTGGCTGGTTCTACCCCCACTCCGTTCCTCCTATTAATCTGGTCCCCTGGCTGCTATTCTGACAAAATAGATACACAGATCCCCCAACCATTCTGATCCCCCAGCACCACAGACTGACCACTCTGGTCCTCCTGTTACAAGAGACTAACCACTCCTGTCCTCCTGTTCCAAGAGACCAAGCACTCTGGTCCACCCAGCACCACAGACCAACCACTCTGGTCCTCCTGTTCCAACAGACCGACCACTCTGGTCCTCCTGTTCCAAGAGACCAACCACTCTGGTCCTCCTGTTCCAAGAGACCAACCACTCTGGTCCTCCTGTACCAAGAGACCAACCACTCTGGTCCTCCTGTACCAAGAGACCAACCACTCTGGTCCACCCAGCACCACAGGCCAATTACTCTGGTCCTCCTGTTACAAGAGACCAACCACACTGGTCCTCCTGTTCCAAGAGACCAACCACTCTGGTCCCCTCAGCACAATAGACCAACCCACTTTTTGATGTTTTTTCAATAGCAAAATGCTGAAAAGGTATTTTTAAAGAGAAGATAAAAACTTATCTCCAAGGAGAAAACACAATAGAAATGTGAATTGCATATGGGCAATTGGGCATATGGCCCTTATTCAATTCATGTTTTCTTATAAGCTTTCTCCTAGGAGATATTTTCACACCTTATCGATAAAACGCCTTTTAAGCCACCAGCAAGCAAGAAAATAACCAGAATAATTTTGACAGTACTTTTTCACCTACTTTTCCATTGCAAAGTGCTGAAAAGTTATTTTAAACAGAAGATAAAATCATATCTCCTAGGAGAAAACTTAGGAAAAAAAGTTGATTGAATAAGGGACAGTTTTTTTGCTTCATATTGACAGGACATTTACATTTTGATCTAACTTTATTCATTAAAGTCTGCATGTGTGATAGTGTACTTTATGGGGCCTCAATCTACCTCTCTTCCAGATCCTCTGAGGCAGCCCCCCTCTGCCAATCTCTCCATTGGTTACCAGTTGTCCAAAGGATTCAGTTTAAACTTCTCACGCTTGCATACAAATCTCTACACAAGCTATCACCTCCATATCTTTCCTCTTTAATCTCCAGATACCTCCCCGCTCGGATCCTCCGTTTCTCACAGGAGACCCTTTTTGTCCTCCAGCCTGGTCACCTCCTCTCACTCTCGCATCCAAGACTTCTCCTGGGCTGTACCTTTGGAACTCTCTTCCTTAGCCGGTTCATCATGCCTCAAGCCTGGAAACCTTCAAACATACTCTGAAAACACACCTGTTCAGACAAGCCTATAATTTGCTATAGGTTGCACTGAAGGCACACTGCCTCACCTACTAACCCCTGTACTTCTTTCCCTATTCTTTTGTCCCCACTACCCTCTAGATTCTAGACTTATTTTAAGATAGCTCTTCCTCTGCTGCTCTTCTTTGTCAAGCTCTTCATTGGCTACCAATTAACCAGAGGATCCAGTTCAAACTCTTAACCCTAACCTACAAAGTTCTCCACAATCTCTCTGCTTTGTACATCTCCTCATTAGTTTCCAGATACCAACCCAACTGCAATCTCAGGTCTGCCCATGACCTTCTTTTGTCCTCCTCTAGAATCACCTCCTGACATTCACATATACAATATTTCTCACGTGCTTCACCCCTTCTCTGGAATTCCCTACTACAACACATCTGTCACTCTCTAACCTTTGATATTTTTAAATTCTCTATCTAACCCACTTTTTCCATCAAGCATACGCTCTACCTTAGGCCATTTCCCTTTTTGACCTCTGGCCAAGTTGTACTACAACAAGATAACCTAAAAACACACTGCCTCTAGTTATGAATATTGTACTACCCTACCTCTTGCATCCCCCCCCCCCCATTCCTTTAGATTGTAACTCACCAGAGCAGGGCTCTCACACCCTTTTGTGTCTTGGAATTTGTTACACATTTATTCATATTAATTCTGTCACTGTTATTACCAGTTCTGTATTTTGTATCTATTCTGTATTTTGTACCAACTCTGTATTTCGTATACTGGTGTAGACCATTGACTGTATTATTTTGTACCCCATGTTTGTTTCTCATTTTGTACAGCGCCGTGGAGTATGTTGGCTCTAGGGTTGCTTGTTCTGATTTCGCAGAAATGCAATTTCCGAATTTCCAATCAGAAATTGCATTTCCGCATCGGAATTAGGAAATCGGTAATAAAAGTGCTGTAGGTGGATTTTCGCAGAAATCGAGGAAATTTTTGCAGAATTTTCGCAAAAAGTACAAGGTCTTTTTGAAAGATTTTTTTCCTCTTGTTCCCAGTCTTCTGCTTGACAAACCCTGACATTTTGGTGTTTCTAGCACCTACGAGGGCATTGCTATTAAAGTGGTCTAACACCCAGCATTTCAACTTTGCTTTAAAAGATTGCTTACAGCTTAGAAACTATTATGCCAGATTTTTTTTTTAGCAGAAATTCACTGAATGGGTTAAACATGACATTTTAGTGTTGCATTTAGCTAGAAATCCGCGTCCTGCTGAGGTTTAGATACAAATGTATCTATTTACAGTGTAAATAAACAAACACCTCTCTGAGAGAGCACAAAGGGCTTCCCAGACAGGCTTTTCAGAGGTCTATTTGCATTCCAAACAAAGCTACATTTGTATCTAAACCTCAGCACGGACACGGATTTCTAGCTAAATGCAAAACTAAAATGTCATATTTAACCCATTCAGTGAATTTTTGCTTAAAAAAAAAATCTGGCATAATAGTTTCTAAGCTGTAAGCAATCTTTTAAAGCAAAGTTGAAATGCTGGGTGTTAGACCGCTTTAACTGCTAAACCTTAAATATTATAAAAGGTAAGTATAACTTTACCAGAAATTTCCGCGAAAATCCGCATCGAAATGCAGAAATCGGTAGCGGAAAGCGGCAGCGGTAATCGGCATTGGCAGAAAGCTGATTTTCCGTGGAAGCGAAATTGGCAATTCGGACCATCTCTAGTTGGCTCTTTATAAATCAATAATAATTTTATTAATGTGTATTTATATATCACTGACAACTATATCATCCATATATGCACCTTTTTCTCTCTCATCAAAGATTCGCCTTATAAACTGTAAAATATAGGCACAACTCTTTTGTATTATGAATAAACTAGCCCCACAATTTGACTCATTTACTGTTAACTTACTGCCTCCAGTTCTCCATATCCGTCCGCCTATCTAAAGGTTAATTGATATTGCTACAAGAAACACAACAAACAAGGTAATTTCTTTCAGGTGTGGAGCTTGTATCAGAGGGTCACTGAATTACAGATGCAAGCAGACCAGCTAATCAATACTTTATTTAAGTGGAGAATTGTGTTGACCCCCATCCATTCGTCTTTCACACAGGTTAGTCCTAGAAACTCACTGAGTGTGGCGGTGTGTAAAGTAAAAGTCATTCACAATAAAGTTATTCTTGTGTAAGATTACATGACTATGCTTTGGAAAATAAAAACAGTAATTCCTTACTGTAGTTAAATATGGAATTTACACTGGTAACGGTCATTTGTTCGTCGCTATTAAAACTATTGTTTGAGACACTGGAAAATAATTACACGGCGTAAAATAAACCCTGCGGAGGAAAAAATGTTGAAGGTTATACTTACCTTTATAATATTTAAGGTGTCCAGGCACCTCCAGGCTCCTTATTCTGCCCAGCCTACCCTCCTTCTTACCAGTTTGCTCCTGTTTGTAGGTTTAGTAGGATCTTCCGGGCACACTCTCTCCATATGTGCCACGTGGCTGAATGTTTCTAAACCGCACATGCCCAGAATGCTCTTGGCCACAGTTGATGTGCACAGTCATTCTGGAACATGATCTATGAGGGCTGCAAGCAGGGCATCTGCTGAGCTTTGATTAGGACCAGTCAGACCCAGGGTTGCCTTCCTACTTTTTAATCTTTCATGCGCAAAAGCACCCAAAAAAATATGGACACCCAAAATTATGGATGGACAAGGGGTGGAGTCAGCAGCACATTTTTAGAACACTTTTGTATGAAGCTAAATTGTGGAAGTGGTCACAATTTTTTGAGGGGACTATATTGTTTTTTTTTATAAAGAATAGTCTTCAACAACTTGTTAAGTTGAAGAAATTCCCAGAATTGTCACGAAGGGTCAAATTTATTGCTGGACTTATCTCCCTCAAAAGTCTAAAATCATTTAACTGTGCTGATAGCAAACTTTAGAAATAGATTATGACATGGACAGATGAGTTTTTGAGGACTTATTAGGCTTGCTGGAAGAAAATGAGAAGGACACTAAAGTAAGCAGCCCCTTTAGACAAGTTTCTACTCAAGTTGTCCCTAGAGCAAGATCTTTTATGAACTAGAAGCACTCAATAACAATAAAGCTCCCCAAAGTGATAACCTAAACAAGGAAGAATGATTGGTGCTCCACTCACTACCGCAGCAGAGTGACATTATTATGAAAGAGGTAAAGAGAGGGCAGAACATTGTTGTGCTCTCCAAAAATAAATACAACATCTAAGCCTTAAAGCAACTAAATAACAGATCATTTTTATGTTAAATCACCAGCTGACCCAATGCATATACTTAGACGGGAACTTTATTTGGACAGGAACTTAATGTGATTCTAAAGCAGGGGTCTCAAACTCAATTTACCTGGGGGCCGCAGGAGGCAAAGTCAGGATGAGGCTGGACCGCATAAGGGATTTCACGTGTCCCCGCAGCAAAACAAGGGCTGCAGAGTAGAGATGAGCGTAATGACGTAATTACGATTTCGCGAAATTCTCGCATAATTAGTGTAATTACGATTATAGCGGTAAGTACATAATCGTAATGAAGAAGGATTTCGCGAAATTTCACGTAAGCGTAATTTTCGCGTAACTTTCGCATTACAATGGGTATTTGTTCATGCCGTAATTTCGCATTAAACGCTACCGTAATTTCGCGTTAAACCGTAACGCTCCGTATAATATAAAAAAGCCGCCGACTTTAAGGGTTAATAGCAAAGCCCCCTTAAATGCTAAGAGCCTCAAATTTGGAGAATATATTAAGGAGATCAGGAGGAATAAGAGGAAAAATTTTTTTTCAAAAAGACCTTATAGTTTTTGAGAAAATCGATGTTAAAGTTTCAAAGTAAAAATGTATACATTTAAAAACCCGCTGACTTTAACGGTTAATAGCAAAGCCTGCTTAAAGTTTAGGAACACCAAATTCCTAGGGTCTATTAAGGGGATCATTGGGAATAAGAGGAACATTTTTTTTTTCAAAAAGACCATATAGTTTTTGAGAAAATCAATTTTTAAGTTTCAAGGGCAATGTCTTTTAAATGCGGAAAATGTCCGTTTTTTTTTGCACAGGTAACAATAGTGTATTATTTTCATAGATTCCCCCAAGTGGGAAGAGTTTTACTTACTTCGTTCTGAGTGTGGGAAATATAAAAAAAAAACGACGTGGGGTCCCCCCTCCCAGACCTCTTTAACCCCTTGTCCCCCATGCAGGCTGGGATAGCCAGAATGCGGAGCACCGGCCGCGTGGGGCTCCGCACCCTGACTATACCAGCCCGCATGGTCCATGGATTGGGGGGTCTCGGAAGGGGAGGGGCAGCCAAGCTTTCCCCTCCCCCTCCGAGCCCTTTTCCAATTCAAGGACAAGGGGCTCTTCTCCACCTCCGATGGGCGGTGGAGGTGGAGGCCGCGATTTCCTGGGGGGGGGTTCATGGTGGAATCTGGGAGTCCCCTTTAAAAAGGGGTCCAGCAGATGCCCCCCCCCCCCCCTCCCAGGAGAAATGAGTATAGAGGTACTTGTACCCCTTACCCATTTCTTTAAGAGTTAAAAGCAAATAAACACACAAACACTTAGAAAAAGCATTTTAATTGAACAAAAAACATAACCACGAAAAAAGTCCTTTAATATTCTTAATTAACCATTAATACTTACCTGTCCCTTTAAATAAATGATCCCTCGAAATAGCCTCGGAAATGTTCAATCAGTTATTACAATGTAACAACTTTGTTACATTGTAACTACGCCGCACCCGACGTCACTCGCCGCTCAGCCGCCGCATACGCGTCTGCGCTGCACAGACCCGACAGAGCTCTGAGCTATATAGCTCAGAGCTCTCTAAGCATCTTTGAATTTGGGCTCCAAGGAGCCCCATTGGTCCTTAGCAGACCAATGGGGTTATTATTATTATTATTTAGTATTTATATAGCGCCGACATATTACGCAGCGCTGTACAGAGTATATATATATATCTTGTCACTAACTGTCCCTCAAAGGAGCTCACAATCTAATCCCTACCATTGCCATATGTCTATATTATGTAGTGTAAGTACTGTAGTCTAGGGCCAATTTTAGTGGGAGCCAATTAACTTATCTGTATGTTTTTGGAATGTGGGAGGAAACCGGAGTGCCCGGAGGAAACCCACGCAGACACGGAGAGAACATACAAACTCTTTGCAGATAGTGCCCTGGCTGGGATACGAACCCGGGACCCAGCGCTGCAAGGCGAGAGAGCTAACCACTACGCCACCGTGCTGCCCACACTTCAAATCAGAAGGAACCCCATTGGTCTGCTAAGGACCAATGGGGCTCCTTGGAGCCCAAATACAAAGATGCTTAGGGAGCTCTGAGCTATATAGCTCAGAGCTCTGTCGGGTCCGTGCGGCGGGTGAGCGGCGAGTGACGTCGGGTGCGGCGTAGTTACAATGTAACAAAGTTGTTACATTGTAATAACTTTGTTACATTGTAACTGATAGAACATTTCCGAGGATATTGCGAGGGATCATTTATTTAAAGGGACAGGTAAGTATTAATGGTTAATTAAGAATATTAAAGGACTTTTTTCGTGGTTATGTTTTTTGTTCAATTAAAATACTTTTTCTATGTGTTTGTGTGTTTCTTTACTTTTAACTCTTAAAGGAAATGGGTAAGGGGTACAAGTACCTCTATACTCATTTCTCCTGGGAGGGGGGGTGGGCATCTGGGGGACCCCTTTTTAAAGGGGACTCCCAGATTCCACCATGAACCCCCCCCCAGGAAATCGCGGCCTCCACCTCCACCGCCCATCGGAGGTGGAGAAGAGCCCCTTGTCCTTGGATTGGACAAGGGCTCGGAGGGGGAGGGGAAAGCTTGGCTGCCCCTCCCCTTCCGAGACCCCCAATCCATGGACCATGCGGGCTGGTATAGTCAGGGTGCGGAGCCCCACGCGGCCGGTGCTCCGCATTCTGGCTATCCCAGCCTGCATGGGGGACAAGGGGTTAAAGAGGTCTGGGAGGGGGGACCCCACGTCGTTTTTTTTTTATATTTCCCACACTCAAACCGAAGTAAGTAAAACTCTTCCCACTTGGGGGAATCTATGAAAATAATACACTATTGTTACCTGTGCAAAAAAAACTGACATTTTCCGCTTTTAAAAGACATTTTTGCCCTTGAAACTTAAAAATCGATTTTCTCAAAAACTATAAGGGTCTTTTTGAGAAAATTTTTTTTCCTCTTATTCCCACTGATCCCCTTAATATACCCTAGGAATTTGGTGTTCCTAAACTTTAAGCAGGCTTTGCTATTAACCGTTAAAGTCGGCGGGTTTTTAAATGTATACATTTTTACTTTGAAACTTTAACATCGATTTTCTCAAAAACTATAAGGTCTTTTTGAAAAAAATTTTTTTCCTCTTATTCCTCCTGATCTGCTTAATATATTCTCCAAATGTGAGGCTCTTAGCATTTAAGGGGGCTTTGCTATTAATCCTTAAAGTCGGCGGCTTTTTTATATTATACGGAGCGTTACGGTTTAACGCGAAATTACGGTAGCGTTTAATGCGAAATTACAGCATGAACGAAACGCGAAATTACGCGTTGAAAATTACGCTTATGGTATTTTCAATTACGATTTTAATGGCAATTACGCTACGCTAATTTCGCATCGTAATCGCAAATTTCGCATGCGTAATTATAGTAATGCGAATTACGAAAATTTCGGCTCAACTCTACTGCAGAGCCCCCAAATTGCACGGGGGCAATACGCCGGCATTTCCTAGAAGGGGCAGAGCTTTCAGCTTCAGCTCTGCCCCTCCTGACATCAATCACGGCGGATTGCCGCCTCTGCCCGCCCCTCTCACTCTTCCTTCACAGAGAGGGGCGGGGAGAGGCGGCGATCCGTGTGGCGATTGACGTCAGGAGGGGCAGAGCTACAGCTGGAAGCTCTGCCCCTCAGCGCAGTCGTGGATGTTTGCCCGGGGGATTTGGGGGCTCTGCAGCCCTCGTTTAGTGGCGGGATGCGGCAAATTACTTGGGAGCACTGAAGCGAACTATAAGGTAAAATAGGCAAAAATAGTTCACTTCCGTGTCTCTTTTGCTTTTGCCGGCGGGTGCCACAAAATATTGTATCGAGGGCCGCAAATGGCCCGCGGGCCGCGAGTTTGAGACCCCTGTTCTAAAGGAAGAAAAGAATGATGGGTTGATTAAAAAGAAAACATATTGATTTTTATCTAATAAAAAACCCTGTGATACCAACATTTTACCCCATCCTGAAGATTCCATGAATCCAACTGGATGTCCCATCATCTCAGGGTTAGGAAGCTTCAGTGCACGTCAGTTTAATGATTTTTTCCTGCATGTGTTGTCATGGACACCATGGATATACTGAATAGGATAGTTGATTTACTTTAGTGATTTTGTTTTGCAATGTAGAATTGCTTTACTTAATAAAATATTGACCATTTTCTTGGGATCCAAGCAGTCAGGTACTTCTTGGCAATGGAATCAAGGGATAGGAGTGAATTCAATCTGTTCAACCTGCGGTTGTTGGAGTTCATTTCATCACACAATAACTTTATTTTTGACAATTCTCTCTACTTACAGGTGAGGGGTATGGCCTTGGGTGCGTGGTTTCCCCCCCTCTGTGGTCAACCTCTTCCTGGGCTGGTGGGAGAGGAAGGTGGTCGATGGAGTCGTTCCACCCATATACAGTATTTTGTGGGTGGAAACACTTCATCAACGATATTCTGATTGTTTGGAGAAGACCCCAAACATTATGGGAGGATTTTTTTCATTTGTTAAACATCAATGATTTTAGCATACACCTGACTATGTGTATCACACATTGGGATGTGAATATTTTAGACGTCAACACTAGAATCATCTGGCAACATACCAGTAGGTCAATTTTTCACTGGAAGCACAACAACTAGCTAAAAGATTCCAGAAAAGAGGGTACTCTAAGAGACGTATTTGGATAGCCTGAAACAGAGTTTCTAATACTCCAAGCTTGGTTACTCTGTTGTTCTGGTCCAAGCCCTATCCCATACAGCCATATCAATCCCTGCCATGTATTGATGAGGACCAAAAGTCTGAAACAGGCTGTCTACATGTAGGGGTTTATGTGGCTGTGTAATATTTAAAGCTATAGGCTTGCTATACACCAGTGGTTCTGGATGCTTACTTGGCTTACAGGGACGAAAAGATATAATTTGCATATTCAGTAGTGGTGCATTGTGGGTAACCACAAATGTTCACTTATAGCTGAATTATTGCAAGTTTCCTTCTGTTTTAAGAAGGCGCATTTCACCAAGCATTGCTTATTAGTAGGAGGGCTTTTTGGTCTCTTTTATCCCCCTATACATTCCTAGTGGTTTGGGGTCACCCCGAGCTGCTTGGTTACTCTGTAATACTCCAAAAGAAACACTATTACTACTGAAAACGAAAGCATCTACAGAAACTACTAGAATGGTAACCCAATTTAATAACTACTGGTTTAATATTTATCAAAATGTAATAAACATTGCCATGTCCTAAAAAATGGGAATATCTTGGCACAATTCTTACCTATTCGAGTTTCAGTTACAGCAAGGAGAGCTCTTAGATTCAAACAGATACTCGCCACAGTCGCTTTGTACAAGGACAGGGATCACCAGCCATCGCTGGCAGTTATGCATGAGGTATAGGGTTTCGGTGTAGTGCAGTGACCACCATAGGCCATAATGTGAATTATGGTTATAGCACCACTCAGTGACTACTTTGGGTGGTGGCAATGGCTGAAGCCCAAATAAGCAAAAGAAGGGGATGACTCGGCTGCCGGCAATAGCCAGAGCCTGAAATGTGTGGCCTGAGATATATTTGGGTAGTCAGTAGTGAAATAGTTTTAATACAGGCAGGAGTTTAGCTACAGCAGGGTGAGCCATCTTTTGGCTTTACCCTGCGCCCACATGTAGCTGGGGTGTTTTTGAATGTTTGTATTATGCATGTGGACAGTGCTCCATTTGTTCACGCATGGAGAAAAAGTTAACTGTAAGCCCTAAAGATCAACACTAGTATACTGTAAGTGAATTTATCAATTGCAAAAGTTAAAGGACCACTATCGCGAAAAAAGGAGGCAGTTAAAATCTGACAGAACCGACAGGTTTTGGGCCAGTCTATCTCTTCATGGGGGATTCTCATTTCCTGAACAAAATAGTAAGATACCAGCCAGTCTCCCTAATCACTTGCACACTATTTTGTCAGTTAGACTTTGCAGCTGCTGTTCAGGAAATGCCTTTGAAAACAAAGAAAACCCTGAGAATCCCCCATGAGGAGATACACTGGCCCAAAACCTGTCGGTTCTGTCAGATTTTAACGGCCTACTTTTTTGCGATAGTGGTTCTTTAGGGCCTGAGCCCACTGATGCAGTTGTGTCCACTTTTCAGTTACACATCAATGTTACAGATGTCAAAAAGCGGACAGAAGGGGATACACCTGATCTGGGGCTGGAGAAAATTACTACTAATGTACGTGGAGGAGACTTAAAGGGATACTGTAGGGGGTCGGGGGAAAATGAGTTGAACTTACCCGGGGCTTCTAATGGTCCCCCACAGACATCCTGTGCCCACGCAGCCACTCCCCAATGCTCCGGCCCCGCCTCCCGTTCACTTCTGGAATTTCAGACTTTAAAGTCTGAAAACCACTGCGCCTGCGTTGCCGTGTCCTCGATCCCGCCGATGTCACCAGAAGCGCACTACGCAGGCCTAGTATGGTCTGTGTCTGCGCAGTATGCTCCTGGTGACATCAGCTGGAACAAGGACACAGCAATGCAGGCACAGTGGTTTTCAGACTTTAAAGCCTGAAATTCTAGAAGTGAACCGGAGGCGGGGCCGGAGCATCGGTGAGTGGCTGCGCCAACACAGGATGTCTGCGGGGGACCATTAGAAGCCCTGGGTAAGTTCAACTCATTTTCCCCCGACCCCCCTACAGTATCCCTTTAAAGAGGAACTTTAACACTGGATTTATTTTCATCCCAATCAGTAGCTGATACCTCCTTTCCCACAAGAAATCTTTATCTCCAAAAGATCACCAGGGACATCTGAATGGCTGATGTTGTGAAACCACTTCCACTGTGTGATGTTAAGGCCATGGTCCCCTGACTCCTGACAGTTTACAGTCTGTGAACCTTGTTGCATTGTGGGAAATAACATTGTGGATAATAACAGCTGTTCCTACAATGGCGCCACCAGTCGCACTTGGCAATCATCTGTCATCCCCAAACAGACATCGAATGGAGGGGGGGGGGGGGGGGTCGTACCGAAAGGGAGGCAAAGGTTCAGCAGTGATGGCCCAGTTCTTCATGAAATAAACCTGCAGAGTCAGCCACCCCCAATGTCTGACAGATGATTGCCAAGTGCGACTGGTGACACCATAGTATGGCAGCCTCGGCTCTTGGCTTTCAGACAATATACCCCCCCATCCTTCCAGATCCTGTATGAGCCAAAAACAATTCCAGGTACAAGCCCAAGTTTGTACTTGGTAAAATAAATGATTCTGATTCCAACTGCCAAGCAAGTAGTATTAGGAATTAGGTTGTGATTCCTTCTGAGGTCTATATACTAGGCCTGCGCCTGAATGATTTTAGGAAAAGATTAAATTGCCCAATTTCTGTCTGAAATTGCGATTTTGGTTAGATTAACGATTTTCTTCAAATCAAGCTTTAGCACTAAATTCACAATGTACAGTAACATTTACAAATATGCATTGACAGAAAATGACATCATACTATCAAATTGATAGTATGATCTTATTTCCTGTCATGTTTGTAAACAACGTATTGTGAATTTAGTGCTGAAGCTTGATTTAAAGAAAATTGTGAATCGTTGTGGCCGGCCTGCCCAACTGATGATGTAAGCAGAAGTAGAGAGTGAGCCGCCGGGAGTGTTGAGAGCCGCCGCTACTTTGCACGGAGGGGTGAGCTGTTACTGCACAGAGGGCTTCAGCAGGTGCAGCAGGTTTCAGGAGGAGCGGCGAGAAAACCGCAGCTTTGAGGATCACGTGATCATCTTTCCCCAAATATCGATTTCGGTTTAAAACTGATAAATTGTTCATCCCTATTCCAGAACCCCTTATATAGGCAGATCCCCCCTTTAGTGTATATAGTCAGATCCCCCTTTAGTCTATATAGGCAGATCCCCCCTTTAGTGCATATAGTCAAATCCCTCTTTAGTGTTTATAGGCAGATCTGCTGCTTTAGTGTGTATACGCAGATCCCCCTCTTTAGTATATATAGACAGATCCCCCTCTTTAGTATATATAGACAGATCCCCCTCTAGTTTCCCCCCCTCGCCACCGCTGCTCCCTGCTCTGCTCCTGACCCTTCCTCCAGAAAGTCCCAATCCCCCTTGCCGCATTGCCGTGCGGAGAGCTGTTGTGAAGAGGCAACGAGTGTTTGCTCTGTAACGACGAGGCCTGTAACAGGAAGTGACATCGCTTCCTGACGGCCACTGTTACTGGGCATTGCTCATTGCCACTTCATAGCAGTTTACTGCAAGGCAATGAAGCGAGGGGGATCAGGCCAAACTGGAAAGGGGGGGGGGGGGGGTGATCCAGGAGCAGAGCAGGTACCAGCGGCGCTGCGCCAGAAGAACCGCAGCAAAACCGCAGCTTTGACAATCACATGATCCTCTTGCCCCAAATCACGATTTTGGTTTAAAACAACATCGTTAAGCCCTACTATATACTGTTTAAAGCACTAAGAAACATGTCAGTACTATACAGGATCTTCTAAAAAAATTGCATATTGTGATAAATACACACAACTGAAGTAGGTCAAGCCTTTTATTGTTTTAATATTGATGATTTTGGCATACAGCTCATGAAAACCCCAAATTCCTATATCAAAAAAATTAGCATATTTCATCCGACCAATAAAAGAAAAGTGTTTTTAAAACAAAAAAAGTCAACCTTCAAATAATTATGTTCAGTTATGCACTCAATACTTGGTTGGGAAAAGCTTTATGGAGATGAAGATTTCATTTTTCAGCATGACCTGGCACCTGCTCACAGTGCCACAACCACTGGTAAATGATTTACTGACCATGGTATTACTGTGCTCAATTGGCCTGCCAACTCTCCTGACCTGAACCCCATAGAGAATCTGTGGGATATTGTGAAGAGAAAGTTGAGAGACGCAAGACCCAACACTCTGGATGAGCTTAAGGCCGCTATCGAAGCATCCTGGGCCTCCATAACACCTGAGCAGTGCCACAGGCTGATTGCCTCCATGCCACGCCGCATTGAAGCAGTCATTTCTGCAAAAGGATTCCCGACCAAGTATTGAGTGCATAACTGAACATAATTATTTGAAGGTTGACTTTTTTTTTTTTTTTTCAAAAATCAGTTTTTATTGAACGAATAGGTATACAACATTGACAAGATAACCAATGTCATGTACAAAACATAACATAACATACGGTCAGGTAATATGCTGGCTCAACGGGTATTTGTTATGTGCCATAACCGTTACTCATAAAGGCGGTCGGGATAGCAAGGGTAGTCAGGGGGGGAGGGGGGAGGAAGGGAGGGAGGGGAGGGGTATGGATGTAGGAATGGGAAGGAGAGGAGGAGAAAAGGAGAAGGGGTAGGGAGACAGGGGGGGATAAACAACATTGCACCAACCATGTGTCTCCTAGAAGCCATGGTAGTTACTTCTTATGAACCATGTATACATTTGAAAAACTAAGCAAGTATCACACTTTAACCTGAATGCTCCTGAAATAGGGTGTAGTAACATCTATGGGATTGAGTGCATAAATGTATTAGAGACCATGAAATATGGAAATCGGCAACTACAGGGCCAGTAAGGCTAAGGGCTGAGGAAGGCCTGAAGGGCATCAGAGTCACAAAGATCTAACCATACCGTCCACCGTTTAGTGAAAATGTCACATTTGTTCTGGGCTGTTAATAGTAATTCATCCATCCTTTTAACCACTTGAGGACCCACCCTTTACCCCCCCTTAAGGACCAGCGCTGTTTGTTTGGATCTGTGCTGGGTGGGCTCTGCAGCCCCCAGCACAGATCCGCGGCCACACAGAGCGATCAGATCGCCCCCCTTTTTTCCCCACTAGGGGGATGATGTGCAGGGGGGGTCTGATCGCTCCTACCTGCAGGCATGTTGCGGGGGGGGCACCTCAAAGCCCCCCCCGCGGCGACATTCTCCCCCCTCCCTCTCCTACCTGCTCCCCCGGGAGATCTGGGCTGCACAGGACGCTATCCGTCCTGTGCAGCCAGTGACAGGACGTCCCCTGTCACATGGCGGCGATCCCCGGCCGCTGATTGGCCGGGGATCGCCGATCTGCCTTACGGCGCTGCTGCGCAGCAGCGCCGTACAAATGTAAACAAAGCGGATTATTTCCGCTTGTGTTTACATTTAGCCTGCGAGCCGCCATCGGCGGCCCGCAGGCTATTCACGGAGCCCCCCGCCGTGAATTGACAGGAAGCAGCCGCTCGCACGAGCGGCTGCTTCCTGATTAATCAGCCTGCAGCTAGCGACGCAGTAGTGCGTCGCTGGTCCTGCAGCTGCCACTTTGCCAACGCACGGTATAAGCATGCGGTCGGCAAGTGGTTAATGTGATTAATTTGAGAGATTAATTCCGTTAGAGAAGGCGCCTCTTTCTGATTCCATTTTCTGGCAATCAGTCCTCTTGCGGCCATTAGGATAAACCTAAAGATGGATTTTTTGGCCGACGAGATTGACCCTGGGATAATGGAAAGAAGGCCAATTTCCGGTGTACAGGGGAGGGACTGACAATATAATAATTTATGTAGTTCAAAGACTTTAGCCCAGAAAAAATGAAGGACTCTGCATTTCCACCATATATGAATATAGTCTCCCACCTCAGATTCACATCTCCAACAGACCCCTGAGCAATCGGGTTGAAATTTGGATAGGCGTGCAGGATCTCTGTACCATCTCGTGAGGATTTTATAATTCCTCTTTTGAGCTAAGACCGACGGAGACATCTTATGGGCAAGAGTGAGAGCCTTGTCCCAATCCTCAGGGTCTATTTCTTTCCCTAGGTCCCTCTGCCACAACTCCTGGAGTCTATCCAGGCTGGATTCTCCCGAGTTCTCATTTAACATTTTATATGTTTGTGATAGTTGGTGAGAGGGTCTTTCCGAGGCTGTACAAAGTAATTCAAAAAATGTCAGGTCTCTATGGATCTGGTTTTTGGGAGATAGGGATTCATAGAATTTCTTAAGTTGGACAGTCATGAACCATCCAGGGCGAGGGGCTTCTCCTTCCGTAGTCCATTCCCTGTCCGGGAGGAGTGAGGTTTTAGAAATGAAGTGTCTAATCTGGGGCCAGAACTCTCTGTCTTTTCCAAGTATGGAAGGCTGATGCAACCCAGGGCCAAAGTCCACATTATCAATGAGAGGTGTAAGGGGGCCAGGGATAGATGAGATATAGTATTTAGAAAGGAGTGAGTCCCAACTCTGTGTGATCACCCCCGTCCAGAATTGGAGGTCTGATGATGATGGCCGTTTGGATCTGGGTGTCCATAGGATGGCCCTCTGGTCAATTGGATCCGCACAGGCCTCAAGTGAGACCCATTGTTTCTGTGTGCGACCATGAAACCAGTCCAGTACCAGGGATAACTGAGAGGCCTCGTGATACTTGTGTATATTTGGGAGGGCGAGGCCACCGTTTTCTTTAGTACGATACAGTAAAGTGATATTGACTCTAGGTTTTTTATGTTGCCATAGGAAAGATCTAAACATCTGATTTAGCTGCTTCAAGAGAAGTCGTGGCAGAGGTACAGGGATAGCTTGCATAACATAGAGCAGACGGGGTAAGATGTCCATTTTGAGTACATTAGATCTGCCAATCAGAGACAGTCTAAGATTATTCCAGGATAGCAAGTCCTTTTGGATTTGGTCTACCAAGACAGGGAAATTACACGAAAATAATTTGGAGGGGTCTGCTGGTATGAGAATCCCAAGATATTTCAGGGCATCAGCGACCCATTTAAAAGAAAAGGAAGATTGTAGGGTCTGGGCCACCCGTTCAGGGAGGGATATATTTAATATTTCGGTCTTGGATATATTAATCTTAAAATTGCTCAATGAGCCAAATCTTTCTGCTTCCTGTAAAAAATTTGGAAGTGAGATTTCTGGATTAGTAATATACAGGAGCAGGTCATCTGCATAAAGGGACAGTTTCGTTGATGACCCCCCACAGCTGATGCCAGTAATATCTGGGTTTACCCGTATAGCATTGGCAAAATGTTCCATACATAGGATATACAACAGAGGAGACAGGGGGCAGCCCTGTCTCGTACCATTGCTGATCTGGAAGGCGTCTGACAGGATCACATTCGCTCTAACGCGAGCAGAAGGTAAGCTATATAGTCCGAGGATGTTACTGACAAAGGAATGGCTAAGTCCTATTTGAAATAGAGTCTCCCTCAAGAAGCCCCAGTGGATCCTGTCAAACGCCTTCTCAGCATCAACTGAAAGAACACACATAGGGATCTCCTCCTTACGTGCCCTGTGTATAAGAGAAACGGTCTTGAGAGTGTTATCTCTTGCTTCCCTACTAGGTGTGAAGCCGACCTGGTCGGTGTGTATGAGATTGGGGATATGTTCCTTTAATCTTTCTGAAATAATCTTAGAGTATATCTTTATGTCGAGATTTATGAGGGAAATGGGATGGTAACTGCTACATGCTTTAGGGTCCTTGCCTGGTTTGGGGATTACCACTATGTGGGCTTCTAATGACTGAGGAGGGAAAGGGGTAGTGTCGGACACCTTGTTAAAGGCGTTCGTCATAATAGGAGCCAGATTCGGAGCAAAAGTTTTATAGAAAGCTCCGGAAAATCCGTCAGGACCCGGGCTTTTACCTGATTTAAGAGTGGCAATACCCGATAGGATCTCTGCCTCAGAGAAGGGTTTGTCTAGTTCCCTTATAAGTTCAGGGGGGATAGTTGGTAAACCTGTTTGAGCTATGTAGGACCTGATTTTGTTAGTAAGCTGGGATGGGGCTAGGTCCCTAAATTTGCCTGGAAGATTGTATAGGTCTTTGTAATATTTGCGGAATTCTTCCGCTATGTCAGTGGCTTTGAATACCTGGTCCCCTTTGCGTGAGAAGACCCTTGGTATATATGAGGAGGTCTGTCTAGGGTGTAAATAGCGGGCCAATAGAGTGCCGCACTTGTCTGATTTTTCGTAAAATTGACCCTTCAACCTTTCTCTTTGTGACAACGATCTCTCATCCAGAATGGAAAGGAGCTTGTTTTTGGCGTTGGACAATTGTATCCATGTGGACTGCGAACTTCCCCTTTCAGAATTAAATTTGCCCTCTAATTCAGCTATTTCTTGTAAGAGTTGAGTAATCTTATGTCCCCTTTCCCTTTTCAATCTAGTACCATGAGATATCAGGATACCCCTGATACAGCATTTGAGGGCCTCCCATTTGAATATGTCAGAGGTATCATCTCGCGAATGATCTGCTATAAAGTTGGAGATGGCGTCTTTAACAGCCTGAGAACATAAGGGATCTTTTAATAAGTTATTATTTAACTTCCAGATAAAGGTATTCCTATGTCCCCCCTGAATTCTAAGCAAGCAGTACACCGGGGAGTGGTCAGACCACAGCTTAATGCCAATTGAGGACAGGACGTGATCTAATAAGCTATGGGAGACAAAAATGACATCTAGTCTGCTGAATGTGTTATGGGGAGGGGAATAAAATGTAAAATCCTTGCTTTTGGGGTGAAAAATTCTCCAGCTGTCTACCAGGCGGAGATCATATAGTTTTTTCTTAATTTTAGTCCGTATGCCCGTTGGGATACTAGAGTGACCTGATGAGGAGTCTAACTCTGGGTCAAGGCACATATTCAGATCAGACCCTAAGATTATCTGACCTTGGGCGAAAGAGGCTAATTTAGGGAGGTGTCTTAAGAACCATTGACCTTGGTTATGATTCGGGAGATAAAAGGACGCCACTGTGAATTTTGTATTATATATCTTCAGCCTAACAAACATAAATCTACCGAGGGGGTCTGATAAGGTTTCCACGTCAGACAGAGGGAGAGATTTGTGGAAGGCTATAGACACACCTTTAGATTTGGAGTCTGGGAAGGTACTATGGAACCAGGTATTGTAAAATCTATTCTTTATGCAGGGGTGATTATCTGTCATGAAATGGGTTTCCTGTAGCATTAGGATTTTCACCTTCGCCTTATGCATACTATATAAAATTTGTGATCTCTTATCAGGGCTATTAAAGCCCTTAACATTAAAGGATGCACATTTGCACTCGCCTATCTCATCACGTGTGTCAGGTAAATCTAGCATGAGGAAAACGCTTTAAGTTTGATAAACTATTGACATCTAATAATAAGAGAGGATACAATTCTATATATGTATAAGAGGTTTTCAGTGCGAACCTAGGTTGCTTAAAATGTAGGTATCGTGTGAGACACATATAACTGGGTGACTTACAAACAAAAACAAGGAACATTGTTGCAGTGAGATAACCTGCAATTTGTGTGTAAAATGTGGTAGGTCTGTTGCCTGACAGACCTAATATCATCGGAGAGAGGAGGCCCATGTGCGGCCAGTGTCTCCTGAGAGCGGAATCCGAGCAAGGCATATAAAAACGAGGAACTCCCAAAAGGACAACACATAAATTCATCACATTCAGTAGAAATTCACCTCTTGCACTATAATGCATCAGAATACTTTAAGAAACGCCTACGGGCTAACTGAGCTGGATAGTTATTATAACTTTATAACGTCATAAAACTTGTTTTGATAACTAGAAACTGGATAACACTCCTGGAAAGGACTGAAAGAGTTCTTATGGCCCACATATGAGGATAGTCTTCCTACGATGCACTCTATTATGCTGGGAAAGTGTTTGTATGGCATAGTGCAGGACCTCTGGTGCGCTATATAACGTCTCTCTGAATGAAAGATAAGAGATAGTCCCCTGGATGTATAGGCTCATGATCAGGAATTGATAAGGGAACATAGCGGTAGTCCCACAGTTTAAGGTAAGTAAGGTTATGAAGCCATGCATGACCTGCAAGTTGGAATGTATTGTGGCATAAAAAGGAACTTGTGCATCGTATTGACAAGAAGTCATTGTGGGCAGATAAGGGGAGTGTGGCCAGTCCATTCAGGCACTAATGGAGAAATGCGGGGCGGGAAAACAAGGACAGATTGTAAAGATCTCACCCGTCTGTTGAGTTCTGAGATGAAGTTAGGTTGCTATGGCGGGTGCCTCTTCCAGCGGTCTGCCCGCGGGGTCTTTGCTGAAGGACGCCTTTGGGAACCTGTAAGTCCTCCGGCCAGTCAGGCAGTTTTGATGCAGTGAGGTCCAGGATGTCGCAGAACTTCGGCAGATCAGCCGGTGAGGATAGGAAGGCTGACTTTCCGTTATTTTTGACTTGAAGTTGAAACGGATATCCCCATCTGTACGGAATCTGCTTCTCCCGCAGGATAGTGAGGACCGGTTTCACCGCTCTGCGCATCTGGAGTGTAAGGCTGGAGAGGTCCGCCAATATGGAGATCCTGGCCCCATCAAACTCAACATGGCCCTTGTCTCTGGACACGATCATGATGGCGTCTTTGATGTTATAATAGTGAATGCGGCAGACCACGTCGCGGGGTCTGTCTGGATTGGTACTTACTGGGCCAAGGGTGCGGTGGGCCCTGTCTATCTCAATCGGTGTATCGTGTGGGAGTCCACGAAAGAGATTAAAGATGGCCGTCAGTGTAGGTAGGTATCAGATCTTGCGTCTTCGTAGCTTCAGGGAGGCCTCGGACCCGGAGATTGTTGCGACGCTGCCGGTTTTCCTGGTCATCTAGTTTCAAGAAAAGGCTTTGGATCTGTAGGGAATGCTTATCGAGTGTAGCTTGTTGTGTATGCTGGGTTTTTTCGATTCTTTCTAGGCTCTTTTCAGTCTCCTCCACCCTGTGGCCTACATGCCTGATTTCCTGCTTCACCTCCTCCAGCTCTTTGCGATACGTTGCCTCTATTCTGCTGACATATTTTTCTAAGTCGTCTTTAGTAGGCAACGACCTGATGTAATCGTGTAGGTCCATTTCCACATACGATTTTGCGTCGTCAGATCTAGCTGGAGAGATATGGCCCGCAGGGCTGTTTGGCTGGTGAGTAGGAGAGCCGTTCGGGAGAGAGCCGCTGGGAGAGACTACGGCCTTGTCTTGCGGAGACTGTACCGGCGCCATCTTAGAGAGGTCCGAGGTACTCGCGGATCTCGTCAAAGGGCGAAGAAACTGTTGAATTCTTCCTTTGCGCGGGGTTTGCTGAGTGCCCGAGGACTTGTCCTTCTTTCTGCCCCCCATGGGAGTCCACAAATGCTTCGGCTTTTAGCTAATATTATGCTCGGGGAGTCCGGCCAGTGGGGAGCTCTCAAGAAAGACGTCTAGCGCGCGCCATGAGCAAGCCACGCCCCCCCCCCCCGACTTTTTTTGTTTTAAAAACACTTTTCTTTTATTGGTCGGATGAAATATGCTAATTTTTTGAGATAGGAATTTGGGGTGTTCATGAGCTGTATGCCAAAATCATCAATATTAAAACAATAAAAGGCTTGACCTACCTCAGTTGTGTGTATTTGAATCTAAAATATATAAAAGTCTAATGTTTATCAGTACATTACAGGAAAATAATGAACTTTATCACAATATGCTAATTTTTTTTGAAGATCCTGTATATTAATACAAAATAATAATGACCACATCTATTTGAGACTTTTCCGTGAAAAGTAAAGTGAAAAGTTGGGCCATCACTCCATAGCCTTTTTACTTCCTGTTTCAAATGTTTTGAAATGGATCTGAATACAGAATAGTTGAGCTGCAGAACATGGCGGTATTTATACGTTGCTTTTTTGAAGGCAAACAAAAGACAGCTTCTATCATATTCATGTACAGGATTAGCGCTAGAAAGAACCAGGCTTTAATCTGAGAACATTGAATTTCAATGGTACCAGCAAATAATGTCTAGTGCTCTGGCTGTTAGTTATTTGAACATTATTGTGTTACCTTGTTTTCACACAGATCCTTTTACAGTATATTTGAGGTAATTCGTTACAAGTAGATGTTGCTGAAATATTACAAGAAACGAATAGTGCTTTGATCTAAGACCATTAAAATTTCAATGGTATTTGTGGTAATGTCTGTATTTAATAGGGCTCTGGCTGTTAGTTTGTTGAAAACGATTACATTACCGTATTTCTGTACAGATCCTTCGCAGAATGTTCATTGTTAGGGGTTATTTGAAGCTGCTGTTTACTCCTAATGTACCTGCTGTGTTTGACTCACCAATATGAAAGGATAATATACCCAGATAAAATGAACAATTAAACGCATTGTACAACGTTGTGAGTGACTTTCTACTTTAAAGTCAACCTGATCTCTTGCACAGGACAGAAGGAAAACAGAGAGAAATACATCCTGTATGTAAATAGAGAGTTTAGCCTGTCTAATTCCCCCTCATTTGTGACTAATCACAAGCCTAATTTGATCTCTCAGCTGTGTCAGCTGCCTGCCTCGGCAGAGCAGCTAATTTGTAAACACAGGATGTAAATGTTATGTCTGCTTCCATGAAAGCGGGAACTAAACATACATCAGATTTATTGCAGGTTTTGTATAATTTGTAACACAAAAATGTGTGTTCTTTAAAGTTTATTCTGCTGTTGCTTATCTTTTAGAGCAGATAGGAAATTCTGAGCTCAGGTCTGCTTTCATCTTCCTGTACAAGTCCTATTTTAGCACTCCCATAGGTCCCTACACATGTCTATGTGTTTGATATCTATGCTCAGAGGCTACAAGAAAGCACACCAATGGAAATCATTATACTGATAATAAGGAGATCTTCAGCGGTGTACTGGAAATAGATGGAGTTGCTTGGTCCGACCACACTTATTTTATATCTGTATGAGCTTCTAGTGTCCATGGGAGTGATCCTGCTCAGGAAACTGCTGATCTTTGTGTTAGATTTCACCAGTGCTAATGTTTCTCCCAAAAACACTGTATTTTCCGGAATATAAAACGCTCCAGAATATAAGATGCACCTAGGTTGAGAGTGCAACATCCAGGGAAAAAATAAAAAATACTAAACCTGGTGCGTCCATATTCCAGGAGCGTCTTGTACATGTTCTCCCCCAATTATTATGTCTTTCTGTGTCCCCCTTATGTCTTCCTGTGTCCCCTTCTGTCCCCAGTGTGTCCCCTTCTGAACCCTGTGTGCCCCTTCTATCCCCATTGCGACCCCTTCTGTCCCCTATAGTAGCAGCAAGTGCAGTGATTGGCCCAATGACAGAGCCACGGTCCCACCCGCGAGACCACCTGCTCCAGTAATAACAGTTGCCATACTTTTTCCCCTTACTGCTGCTAGGACTTACTTCGAGGTAGGGCTTATATTTCTAGCATACTCAGAATTCCTAATTTCGGGGGATGTCTTAATTTTGGGGAAACAGGGTATAATAAATAGAACAATCTTTCATGACTGTGGTCCTTTAAGTGGATTTTGACAGAACTGCTTTTTCTGAACAAATGTAGGATTTCACTTTCGGAGGGTAAAAGTTTAGAAGCTTTGTATTATTTATCTGATACATGCATCCTTCTCTCATCTCCATCCCTTTATCCGCTCTTTTAAGACGGTTTGGCAAGAGTGGCCAATATTATGTGGAATAACAATGGCTTTATTTGTATTATAAAATACGGCACTAAGAAAATAAGCTGCGCACAAAGGCGCTTCCAGCTGAGCTAAGGAGGAATGAAAACTGCTGGCTATGTCAGATAGTGGCTAAACCTCGGGGGAATTAGTCGTGATGGAGCAGGAATCTGAAGAACCCCACAGAGCCTCCCGTCTCAACATATTTCACTAAGAAGAGATGAGACAAACAAAAAGAGGACCTCAGCCACCCTGCGCATTCAATCACAGGCCTCGTGATTATATTAGACTCCTGCATGCTAGATGAGGGATGCACAACATGAAAGAAGGAAAGGAAAAACAAATAAAAGACAGTGCTTGTGTGATCCTGCGAATGATTCCTGTGACACCACAAGAGAGAAAGCCCTTTACCATTCATCTGTAAATCTACATAACAAAACAAAGAAATTAATAAATGTTTAATGGAGTTGGTGTAACTATTTCCCAGCACTGATTGTAAAGTTTGGGAAAGAAATCTCGGGTCTGGGGCCCACTAAAGCGCTTTCGCATGCACTTTGGGATTGCCCACGATCCCAAAAATCACAGGTCCTGCAGCATTTTTGGACTGATTGCGTTCCAATGTAAAAAGATGAGAGGGCTGCAAAATTCATTTCGAATAAAGTTTAAACTAGTAGCCGGGTCTCCCAAGGTCCAGCTTCCGGTGTTAGCATCTCCCCTTAGCACAAGAGGTTATTGGTACTTCTCTAATTGGAGATAGAGAAGCACCTATGACCTCTTGGGGCTGGGCTACATGGCGAAAGGTGGCAGAAATGAACTTGAAGAGACCCGGGCCCATATGCAATTCATTTTTTTCTCCTGAGTTTTCTCCTATGTGATATTTTTAAACTTGTAAATAAAATGCCCTTTAAACCCCCAGCAAGCAAGAAAATACTCAAAATAGTTTTTATAGTCCTCTGTTACCTAATTTTTGGTACTTTTTCAATTGCAGGGTGCTGGAAAGTTAATTTAATAGAAAATGAAAAATTATCTCCTAGGAAAAAACTCAGGTGAAAAAGCTAATTGCATATGGGCCCGATGTCTTAAACTTTATTTACACAGGATTTTGGGGGAAAAATGCAAAACAGAAGTACTGTACAATTGCAATAGATTGTACAGCGCTTCTGATCGCCATAAAAATCACACCGGAAAACACGCTGGGGATCACCGTACAAAGCACTTGCACAATTGCAAGCACAGGGTTGATCCCCAGTGGGCCCTTAGGCCTTATATCTGTATCTTGTACCATTCCAAGAATGATTATTTTGGCAAGGGAGTTTCTGGCGCACCCTGCAAAAGATAAAAATAAGAGATTTTCAACAGGGTGCTTGATTTTTGGAACCAGCGTTCGACTATTTTATAGTCCAGTAACTGACTTCATAGAGAGGCCCTCAGCTGCAGCCCCTGACATCATCAAATGGCTTAACAATATAAATCGCCAAACTATTGCCAGCATTTGTACTGACCACAGTATTAATAACACACCTTTTCTGCTGCAATGCACTATTATAACTAGAGCCCATCCAATCGCTTAGAGCTCAGATTCTGCACGTATTATGAGGGTACTTATGTTGGGCTCAGGGGATACAGTGGGATGCGAAGGTTTGGGCAAACTGGGTCGATTACAGTCCTGTTTTCTGAAGAAGGGAGGGATATAGAAGCTGCCATATTTACAGTGGGATGCGAAAGTTTGGGCAAGCTTGTTAGTCGTCATGATTTTTCGGTATAAATCGTTGGTTGTTACGATAAAAAATGTCAGTTAAATATATCATATAGGAGACAAACGCAGTGATATTTAAGATGTGAAATGAAGTTTATTGGATTTACAGAAAGTGTGCAATAATTGTTTAAACAAAATTAGGCATTTGCATAAAAAAGAAACGATATAGATCAATATTTAGTAGATCCTCCTTTTGCAGAAATTACAGCCTCTAAACGCTTTCTGTAGGTTCCAATGAGAGTCTGGATTCTGGTTGAAGGTATTTTGGACCATTCCTCTTTACAAAACATCTCTAGTTCATTCAGGTTTGATGGCTTCCGAGCATGGACAGCTATCTTTAACTCACACCACAGATTTTTAATTATATTCAGGTATAGGGACTGAGATGGCCATTCCAGAATGTTGTACTTGTTCCTCTGCAGGAATGCCTTAGTGGATTTTGAGCAGTGTTTAGGGTAGGCCTGAAAGCTAAATCGAATTTAAACCAAAATCGCACCAAGATCACAATTCGGAATCGTCAAAGTGGCAATTATCGCGATCACGTCATTTCCACATGGGGGATGTTTGCTGAAGTGGCTTCAAACCTTCCCAAAGTCCCGGCACGTGCGGCCCGCAGCGTTGGACATACCTTCTGCACGAGTCCAACGCTGTTCGTCCTCTATCATCGTCTGCAGGATCTTGTGCTTGGCAAAACTCCGGGTTCCTCTGTCATATGACATACAAGAAGAATTCCATGCATTAAAGCCTGCAGGAGGCGAAGTGGATAGACGGCCATGGCTGGACTCGTACTTGAAACTATACCCAGAACTGATGAAGCTTGGGGGACAGAGGAGGCACAGAGAGACACAGAGCGGACACAGAGACAGAGTGGGCACAGAGAGAGACACAGGAGACACAGAGGGGGCACAGAGAGAGACGCACAGAGAAAGAGAGCGGGCACAGAGACACAAAGGGGGCAAGAGAGAGATCCAGAGGAGGCATAAAGAGGCAACGGGGGCACAAAGAGAGACAGGGGGACAAAAGGGGAACAAACAGGCACAGATGGGGATCAAAGCTTTATTTGAAGGAAATCGTGAATCGTGAATCGAATCGAAATCGCAATTTCAGACAGAAATCGCTCAATTCAATTTTTTCCTAAAATCGTTCAGGCCTAGGGTCGTTATCTCGTTGAAAGATCCAGCCTCGGCGCAGCTTCAGCTTTGTCACTGATTCCTAGACATTGGTCTCCAGAATCTGCTGATACTGAGTGGAATCCATCCGTCCCTCAACTTTGACAAGATTCCCAGTTCCTGCACTGGCCACACAGCCCCACAGCATGATGGAACCACCACCATATTTTACTGTAGGTAGCAGGTGTTTTTCTTGGAATGTTGTGTTATTTTTCCTCCATGCATAATGCCTCTTGTTATGCCCAAATAACTCAATTTTAGTTTCATCAGTACACAGCACCTTATTCCAAAATGAAGCTGGCTTGTCTAAATGTGCGTTAGCATACCTCAAGCAGCTCTGCTTGTGCTGTGGGCGGAGAAAAGGTTTCCTCTGCATCACTCTTGCATACAGCATCTCCTTGTGTAAAGTGTGCCGAATGGTTGAGCGATGCACAGTGACTCCATCTGCAGCGAGATGATGTTATATGCTGGTCTGTGAGTTGACTCTGACTGTTCTCACTATTCGTCGCTTCTGTCTATCCAAGATTTTTCTTGGTCTTCCACTTTGAGCCTTAACTTGAACTGAGCCTGTGGTCTTCCATTTCCTCAATATGTTCCTAACTGTAGAAACAAACAGCTGAAATCTCTGAGACAGCTTTCTGTATCCTTCCCCTAAACCATAATGGTGAACAATCTTTGTATTCAGGTCATTTGAGAGTTGTTTTGAGATATTGCTACTCTTCAGAGAAAATTACAAAAGGAGGTAAAGTTACAATTGACCCCCCTTAAATACTCTTTCTCATAATTGGATTCACCTGTGTATGTAGGTCAGGGGTCACTGACATAACCAAGCCAAATTGAGTTCCAATAATTAGTTCTAAAGGTTTTGGAATCAATAAAATGACAACAGTGCCCAAATTTATGCACCTGCCTAATTTTATTAAACAATTATTGTGCACTTTCTGTAAATCCCAAAAACTTATTTTCGCTTCTCAAATATCGCTGTGTGTGTCTCCTATATGATATATTTAACTGACATTTTTTATTATTACAACCAACAATGTATACAGGAAAATCATGATGATTAACAAGGTTGCCCAAACTTTCGCATCCCACTGTACTTAAACTTGTTGCATTGTGTGACCATCTGTGTCCTCTGGAATTAGTGTCCTCTATGCCCCATCACTCTTTGGGATTATACTCCCAAAACTAACATTTCATTAAGTATTCTTAGTTACATAAAAGAACATTTTTGTGATGATCCGCTCAGCTGGCTGCACAGGCAGACAGCTGTTTGTCCATTCCTCTAGTCTGTGGGCTGCAGGTCTCTGGAAGAGAGACCTGTCTTTCCATTGCAAGTTTCTGGTCTGTTCTCTTGCTGGGGAATTTGCATACATTCGTTATGCAAATCCCCTACCTGCCTTCTTTGATGACTGGCACTATAAGAGCTTTATGTTTCCCAGAAGGCTTGGCTGCCTGGTCATTTCCCTTCCATGGTCTGTTCCTGATGGACACTGCTGGAGTGTCAGCCATTGCTATCTAGTATAGTTAATTCCTGGGGGTTGCTTTAGGCTCCCCTTCTAGCCCAGTCAGGTTGTATTATCTGTTTGTTTGTTCTGTTGCCATTGTCCTGTCCCAACGGTGGTCGACAGGAAATGGTTCTGATCTCTGTTCTTGGAGTATAGCTGGTGCAGCGGTTGCTACCAGCTATCTCTTCTGTTCTGTCTCCTGGGATCGCGCTAACCACTTTTCGCTAGCGCTGGGGATCCTTCTGTTCTGCTACTCTGTACCTGGATCGCGCTAGCCACTTTTTGCTAGTGCTGTGGATCCTATCTCTCGCTTGTCCCTGTTTTCATGTGTCTGTCTTGTCTGCTACGCTTGCTGGAGGCTCGGTGAGGTAACCGTTAAGCAAGCGCTCGCGTCCTCTGTTTCATGTTTGTCTGTTTATGGTTAGTTAGGCGTGCTTGTCTCTATTGTGCTTGTCACGTGGAGACCGCGCATAACCGGGTGCACTGTTGCGAATGAGTGCGGTGTTCGCGGTTAGCTAGCGTTTGTTATTTTCCGTATCTCCTTATTGTATTATTTGCTGTGCCTTTGCTACCCTCGTGCCCTGTTTTGCTCAGTCTTGTGTCTCTGTCAGCAATCGCCATTCTAGCGATTGCATTCCCACTTCATTTCCGCCGTTGTGTGTTCACCGTCGCTGGGCGGCGACTAGTTTGGTAGACACACATTGGTTCTGTCCCTTTGCTCTGTTTCTTGTGGGCTATCCAGCCCTGCCTGATCGTACCTTGTCCTGGATCTGTACAATTCCCGTCTGGCATCTGTGGCTGTGCAGCGACTGTGTTCGCCTGCACTCCACAGCGCCATCTGCCGGAGGGAATCGCCCTCTGCGGGTGTATAGCACCTGGCCTGGGTGTCCTCAAATATACGCTTGTGGCGGAAATCCGCCGCGTCAGCGCACGTCTGGTGCGCTGACCGCGAATACGATTCCACAATCGTTACAATTTTATGGTACAAATACCAACCAAATAAATAGTACCATGGAAAATAGCTCAAACACTAGTGTCTAGACAGACATGCCCTATAGGTACGTCGAAAAGTATTATTCACTTTATTATAACAATTATCATTAAAAAGGACCACCATTATATATTGGTTTGTCTCCACTCTCCAGTGAGCATCCAGAATAAGGACTGCAACCCATAGTGGAGAGTTGCAGTCCTTATTCTGGGTGCTCACTGGAGAGTGGAGACAAACCATGGAAAATAGCTCAAACACTAGTGTCTAGACAGACATGCCCTATAGGTACGTCGAAAAGTATTATTCACTTTATTATAACAATTATCATTAAAAACGACCACCATTATATATTGGTTTGTCTCCACTCTCCAGTGAGCATCCAGAATAAGGACTGCAACCCATAGTGGAGAGTTGCAGTCCTTATTCTGGGTGCTCACTGGAGACAAACCAATATATAATGGTGGTTGTTTTTAATAATTGTTATAATAAAGTGAATAATACTTTTTGACGTACCTATAGGGCATGTTTGTCTAGACACTAGTGTTTGTGATAAAAGAACATTTGAAAGCATTCTCTGTGTGTAAAAACCTTTATTATCACTGCAGGGAGCAGTACAAGATAGTTTATCTTTAGCTAATTATAAATGTAATCATTGCTGACTGAAGCTCTTGACACATCTTTCTTTACTCTGACCCCTCCTTTTCTGTTGAAGTGAATCAACTGTTGCCAGGGCAATGTGTCTGTTCAGTAGAGGGAAGAGGTCAGAGTGAAGACACAAGCCTCAGAGAGCTTCAGCTGGCAATGATTACATTTGCCAATGACAAGAGTTAAAAGAATAAAGGTTTTTACCCACAGGGAAGGCTTTCAAATGATTTTTAATGTAATTAAAAGTAGTTACTGAAATTTGAGTTTGGGGAGTATAGTTCCAATTGAATAAGTTTCCCTCTCTGTCCTGCTATTTGGAGGAGGATGCCATGTTTTTACACATTTGGGATTGGTCAAGTGGTTGCAGTAGGCTTTCACCCACATTTAGCATTTTGTGAGTCTGAAAATTATCAGAGTAACCAAGCTGCTAGGAGTGACCCAGAACAACTAGGAAAGTATAGGAGACTAAAGGAGATTGAAAAAGCCCTCCTACTAAAAAGTAATCACCTTCTGTTTTAAAGTGAACTAGAGACAAAGCACCCTCATGTATTCTACCATATATATCAGTGGAAACGTTAGAGAAAACACCTACCCTGCTCTCTGTTTCATCCTTCAGTGCTCAGCCTGCTTGCTATCAGCCCTGATAAAATCCCCGACTGAGCATTCAGTCTGGCTTTGCTCAGGAATCATAATAGCTGAGTCTGTCTTCTCTGATGTCTTTTCAAGCACAAGCATGCCCCCTTCTGGCTCTGCTTTCCCCTTTATGTATACTGCAGCATCACAGACAGCTGTGATGAGATGGGAGGAGCTGCTAATGTAAGGGTATATTGAAAAACTTTTTTTTCAATGTATATTAGTTACTTATAAGTAGAGTTGAGCTGAAATTTTCGTAATTTCGCATTACTATAATTACGCATGCGAAATTTGCGATTACGATGCGAAATTAGCGTAGCGAAATTGCCATTAAAATCGTAATTGAAAATACCGTAAGCGTAATTTTCAACGCGAAATTTCGCGTTTCGTTCATGCCGTAATTTCGCATTAAACGCTACCGTAATTTCGTGTTAAACCGTAACGCTCCGTATAATATAAAAAAGCCGCCGACTTTAAGGGTTAATAGCAAATCCCCCTTAAATGCTAAGAGCCTCAAATTTGGAGAATATATTAAGGAGATCAGGAGGAATAAGAGGAAAAAATTTTTTTTCAAAAAGACCTTATAGTTTTTGAGAAAATCGATTTTTAAGTTTCAAGGGCGAAAATGTCTTTTAAATGCGGAAAATGTCAGTTTTTTTTGCACAGGTAACAATAGTGTATTATTTTCATAGATTCCCCCAAGTGGGAAGAGTTTTACTTACTTCGTTCTGAGTGTGGGAAATATAAAAAAAAAACGACGTGGGGTCCCCCCTCCCAGACCTCTTTAACCCCTTGTCCCCCATGCAGGCTGGGATAGCCAGAATGTGGAGCACCGGCCGCGTGGGGCTCCGCACCCTGACTATACCAGCCCGCATGGTCCATGGATTGGGGGGTCTCGGAAGGGGAGGGGCAGCCAAGCTTTCCCCTCCCCCTCCGAGCCCTTGTCCAATCCAAGGACAAGGGGCTCTTCTCCACCTCCGATGGGCGGTGGAGGTGGAGGCCGCGATTTCCTGGGTGGGGGGTTCATGGTGGAATCTGGGAGTCCCCTTTAAAAAGGGGTCCCCCAGATGCCCACCCCCCTCCCAGGAGAAATGAGTATAGAGGTACTTGTAGTACCCCTTACCCATTTCCTTTAAGAGTTAAAAGTAAATAAACACACAAACACATAGAAAAAGTATTTTAATTGAACAAAAAACATAACCACGAAAAAAGTCCTTTAATATTCTTAATTAACCATTAATACTTACCTGTCCCTTTAAATAAATGATCCCACGCAATATCCTCGGAAATGTTCTATCAGTTACAATGTAACAAAGTTATTACAATATAACAACTTTGTTACATTGTAACTACGCCGCACCCGACGTCACTCACCGCCGCCGCCGCCACCGCGTCTGCGCTGCAGGACCCGAGCTCTGAGCTATATAGCTCAGAGCTCTCAAAAGCATCTTTGTATTTGGGCTCCAAGGAGCCCCATTGGTCCTTAGCAGACCAATGGGGTTCCTTCTGATTTGAAGGAACCCCATTGGTCTGCTAAGGACCAATGGGGCTCCTTGGAGCCCAAATACAAAGATGCTTCTCAGAGCTCTGAGCTATATAGCTCAGAGCTCTGTCGGGTCCGTGCAGGAGCTAAGTCCCCGCCGGCTCCCGCTGCCTTCCCCGCCTCTCCCACATGTCACCCACATGTCACCCACATGTGGGTTACATGTGGGTGACAGATGTGGGCGGGGTGGACAGCGGGAGCTGCGGGGACTTAGCGTCCTGCACGGACGCGTATGCGGCGGCTGAGCGGCGAGTGGCGTCGGGTGCGGCGTAGTTACAATGTAACAAAGTTGTTACATAATAACTTTGTTACATTGTAACTGATAGAACATTTCCGAGGATATTGCGTGGGATCATTTATTTAAAGGGACAGGTAAGTATTAATGGTTAATTAAGAATATTAAAGGACTTTTTTCGTGGTTATGTTTTTTGTTCAATTAAAATACTTTTTCTATGTGTTTGTGTGTTTATTTACTTTTAACTCTTAAAGGAAATGGGTAAGGGGTACTACAAGTACCTCTATACTCATTTCTCCTGGGAGGGGGGTGGGCATCTGGGGGACCCCTTTTTAAAGGGGACTCCCAGATTCCACCATGAACCCCCCACCCAGGAAATCGCGGCCTCCACCTCCACCGCCCATCGGAGGTGGAGAAGAGCCCCTTGTCCTTGGATTGGACAAGGGCTCGGAGGGGGAGGGGAAAGCTTGGCTGCCCCTCCCCTTCCGAGACCCCCCAATCCATGGACCATGCGGGCTGGTATAGTCAGGGTGCGGAGCCCCACGCGGCCGGTGCTCCGCATTCTGGCTATCCCAGCCTGCATGGGGGACAAGGGGTTAAAGAGGTCTGGGAGGGGGGACCCCACGTCGTTTTTTTTTAATATTTCCCACACTCAGAACGAAGTAAGTAAAACTCTTCCCACTTGGGGGAATCTATGAAAATAATACACTATTGTTACCTGTGCAAAAAAAACTGACATTTTCCGCATTTAAAAGACATTTTCGCCCTTGAAACTTAAAAATCGATTTTCTCAAAAACTATAAGGTCTTTTTGAAAAAATTTTTTCCCTCTTATTCCCACTGATCCCCTTAATATACCCTGGGAATTTGGTGTTCCTAAACTTTAAGCAGGCTTTGCTATTAACCGTTAAAGTCGGCGGGTTTTTAAATGTTTACATTTTTCCTTTGAAACTTTAACATCGATTTTCTCAAAAACTATAAGGTCTTTTTGAAAAAAATTTTTTTCCTCTTATTCCTCCTGATCTCCTTAATATATTCTCCAAATTTGAGGCTCTTAGCATTTAAGGGGGCTTTGCTATTAACCCTTAAAGTCGGCGGCTTTTTTATATTATACGGAGCGTTACGGTTTAACGCGAAATTACGGTAGCGTTTAATGCGAAATTACGGCATGATACGACTGTAATGCGAAAATTACGCGAAAATTACGCTTACGCGAAATTTCGCGAAATTCTTCTTCATTACGATTATGTACTTACGGCCATAATCGTAATTACACTAATTACGCGAAATTTCGCAAAATCGTAATTAGGTCATTACGCTCATCTCTACTTATAAGAGGTTTTTTAGAAATGGTGATTTCATTTTGCACACAGCCCACTAAATAATATGCTTTCCTGATGAACTGTGTTTTGCATGGCGTTTTAGTAAAAAAACACAAAAAACGGCACACCAGAGCGGCGAAACTACCAGTTATAGCATTTATTTTGTAAAATCTATCGGGGATGTGTTTATTTTGTGCCAAAGCGTTCATCTCTGGTTTCCTTTAAAGAGTAACTGTCAGGCTGCAGAAGCTGATTTAAACCTCTATTCTCCTGTGTTAAACAGTTTAGACGGAAGCCAAAAAGGCAATAGTGAAGATAAAAAACTCTCTTACATTTGATGTGTGCTTATCAGCAAAGCTGTTATACCCAAGAGGACGCAAGCCGCATACCATACTGCAAAGCATTCTGGGGCCCTCCCCTCGGCTGCTAAGGAGAAGTTACAGGATCAAGTTTCAGCAGCTTGTAACTCAGTCCAGCGCACAGCACTGAAAAATCTCCGGGCAGAGTACACTGCAGGAGTCCGCTATTGTTCCTAGCCACATGGCTAATTAATATTCACTGCACACTAGTGTTATTCAGTACGAGCTTTTCTGTGATCAGAAAGCAGGCAGGACATGACGACACATTTGGCTTCATAGGAGACAGACAAACATGGAACCTGCCATGAGCTGTCAGGAGCATCAATCTCTGCATATACTATATACAAATTCTGTGAAGTACAAACGTGGACAGTGAAATGCATATGTAATGTAAGTACAGCCAATCTTTAGCTACTGATATATGTGTTTATTTTCTCTGAGACCTTATACCTAACAGCTCCTCTTTAAGAAGGCAAATCAAACCAAGCATTGCTTTTTAGTAGGAAGGATTTTCAGTCTCTTTTAGTCCCCTATACTTTCTTAGTAGTTTGGGTCACCCCGAGCTGCTTGGTTACTCTGTTGTACTGGTCCAAACCCTATCCCATAGAGACATACCAATCCCTGCTATGTACTGAGGAGGACTGTCCCTGCCAAGTCTGAAACAGGCTGTCTACATGTGGGTTTGATGTGGATCTATAAACTTTAAAGCTATAGGCTTGCTATACACCAGCAGTTCTGGATGCAAACCCGGCTGCAGGGGCATAAAGCGATAATTTGCATATTAACTACTTAAGTACCAGCGGTCTCTGCCCCCTTAAGGACCAGAGACCGCTGGTACAAGAACGACGGAATCCCGACGAATCGCCGCACATATCGTCCGCAACCGCCGTCATCGTCACACGCCGGGATCCTCAGGACGTAGACTCTGCCGTCTCTATAACGGCAGAGCCATGTGAGCCGATCAGGAGCCAATGAAAGTGGGTAACCACAGATGTTCACTTAAAGCTGAATTGTCGCAAGTACCTTCTGTTTTAAGAAGGCAAATCACACTGAAAATTATCAGAAAGCAAAGAAGATTATCTCAGATCTTTACAAGACATAGAGCTCTAGATGAACATCAAAAGAAAAATAATCCCATTGTCAAGCTATCTTGAATGTATTTTCACAAAGCCTGTATTACTGTATTACAAATGTTACGCATTGCTCTAATAATCTTGTGTAAGTCAAAATGTTCAGGTAGCTTTTATCCTGTAGTGCGAGCACTTTTAAGTTAGATTGGTTTTACTGTTCCGAAATTTAATTTACATGGAATACAACTCTAATGCTACTTTAAAGTTATGAAGGGCGGGGGAGGAAAGCCTTTGAAATCTTTAAAGAACGCCGGCACAACAGTAGAATGTATTACATTATACAGGATACCCATTTTTGTTCATTTTCCCGGTTTCACCAGAAATGCTTTTTTTTAAATCTGTATATTGGTATGTAACTTCACCCTCCCAGACCACAAACCATACAATTAAAAGATCCAATTTTTCACCAATTTGATAATTGCGATCGGTTGTCCTGAAAAATCGAGAGTTTTTCTTTTGTTTTTGATCGATAAATCCGAACAAATTGTCTGTTTTTTTCAATTTTTGGAGATTGGACATGTTGGAAATTTCAGACCAACTTTATCAAGAATTGTATGGTATGTGATGGATTGTCGATTACTTGATGTACATTTCCAATCAATTTTTTTCTGAGCTTTCTATTATTTTATTCATGATTGGGGAAAAATTTTAAATTGGTGTGTGGTACATTGGTCAGATGTTTGAATTGTTACAATCAGTCAGAAATTGATTGCTATTCTTGAATTAAACAGATATTTAAAAAAATTGTATGGTGTGTGGCCACCTTCTGTCCAGGCTATGATGTCATGCAGCCTCCGCCGCCGATTCGCCGCTATAACCGCTGCGCCGCCCCCCCCCCCCCCGGACCCCTTGCGTAGCCTGGCCTATCAGCGCCAGGCAGTGCTGAGGGGTGGATCGGGACTCCCGATGACGTACGACGTCGATGTCGACCATCGCCATGGCGACCAGGGAAGCCCAGCAGGAAATCCCTTTCTGAACAGGATTTCCTGTCGAATAGAGTGGGGGGTTGCCGCTGCTCAGCGGCTATCATGTAGCTAAAGCTAGGCTAGCTACATGATTTAAAAAAAAAAAAAATAGTGCTGTGCTGCCCCCTCGCGGTTTTAATTGACCGCCAGGGAGGAACTCAAGCCCAGGATTGAACCAATCAGTAGTCGATATCCCCTTCCCCACAAGAAATGGATGTCTGTGTGGCTGAAATTATGGTAAAACCCCTCCAACGGTGTGATGTTATGTATCTATCTATCTATCTATCTATCTATATATATACAGTATATATCTATATATATCTATATATATTATATGTATAGTTGATGTTGTTTTTCTTGTCTGCTAACAGTAAGTATGATTACCTGTTTGCTCATGTGTATGGGGACTGTCCTGATGGCCACCGTTCCCCACTTCTCCTCTGCCCGCTCCTTCTTACCTAAAGACCCTGCGGCAGCCTCTTCCGGGTTACCGGAGTTGGGCTTCACTGCACAGGCACTAGCCTGGCTGCGCATTTCCTATAGCAAGCGACCGCGGGCAGGAACGCTCTGCGCATTATGTAACAGGGTAGTATAAGAATGTGGGGAGTGGTGGCCATCAGGACAGCTCGTCGCCATATATGCCTGCTCCCCCCATTTTCCTAATGGTTTCAGCTCTGGTATCCTTTAAGATCCTCTTTAATGGAGTACAAATGTTATTAACATTTTCATACTCAACAGAGCCACATGTATTTGGAGAACTAGTTAGTTGGCAAACGTTGGTTTCGCTTTAAGTGAGTTGGATACATTGAATGAGGTCAATACGAGACTTTGAAATAATGTGTGTACTTGGTATTCCCTGTGATCTGAGGAGTCCATACGACGTTGATAGGGAAAAATGCAAACAAATTAGGAATGCAACCTAGATCAAAGCTCTGCTCCTCTGTAAACTTGGTTGTGAATTCAGTTGTGTTAATTAAATGATTATTCTAGAAAATCCCCAGTGGACTTTTCAAAGCCAAGGGAACATATTATGGAGAAATATTGAAGGTAATCTATCCAAAGGACTAATTAAAAAAGCAAAAAAAGAAAAGGCATACAATATGGATTATGAAGCTCGACTGTAAAATGTTTTGGCATGAAATGACATACTATAGGATATCAATTAAAATACAAGGACTTTCTAATTTAAGATACAGCAAGGTTGTGAGGATTTAATTTAAAATATATATCCATAATGGAAATCTAAAAATGAATTAACTGTTCATGTAATGTGTGAGACGTGCGTAGGCGGTAAATGGCAGAGCGTGTCAGTATCATCCTAATGGTCTCCCTTAAATAGCAGAATTCCAATCAAATTTTAGAAAATATATTATGTTACCTTCAAATGGATGTAATCTGTATTAAATAAAAAAACAATAGACTTAACCCAGGATTTATTTATTTTTATTTATTATTTATATAGCACCAACATCTTCCGCAGCGCTGTACAGGGTATATTGTCTTGTCACCATTGGACCATTGTAGTCCCATACACACTCCAATGAGTTCTGGGTCACCATGAGCTTGCTGGTTAGTTTGTACCTCTGGGTTTTTCAAGTCCTACTCCATAATGCCAAATTAACCCATGCCATGCACTGATGAGAATCAACCAACCCGAAACAGTCTGTATGCATGTTGGATTATTATGGCTCTGTACTGATTACAAGCTGACACATCATTGCATTCCAGCGGTTCTGGAGGTGTGTTTAGCTTCTAAGGATTCAGCAGTGATGCACTGGGAGACATCTCGAAGCTCACTCCAACCTGAATTATCGCAAATACTTTCTGTTTTAAGAAAGCAAACTTTTGTCTTGTCACTTAACGGTCACTCAGAGCTGCTCACAATCTAATTAAAGGGAAGGTTCAGGGAGGGTGGGTAAAAAATAAAAATCAATTTCCACTTACCTGGGGCTTCCTCCAGCCCGTGGCAGGCAGGAGGTGCCCTCGCCGCCGCTCCGCAGGCTCCCGGTGGTCTCCGGTGGCCGACCCGACCTGGCCAGGCCGGCTGCCAGGTCGGGCTCTTCTGCGCTCCAAGGCCCGGAACTTCTGCGTCCCACTCCGGCGCTCTGACGTCATCGGACGTCCTCCGGGCTCTACTGCGCAAGCGCAGAACTACTGCGCATGCGCAGTAGAGCCCGGAGGACGTCCGATGACGTCAGCGCGCCGGCGTGGGACGCAGAAGTTCCGGGCCTTGGAGCGCAGTAGAGCCCGACCTGGCAGCCGGCCTGGCCAGGTCGGGTCGGCCACTGGAGACCACCGGGAGCCTGCGGAGCGGCGGCGAGGGCACCTCCTGCCTGCCACGGGCTGGAGGAAGCCCCAGGTAAGTGGAAATTGATTTTTATTTTTTACCCACCCTCCCTGAACCTTCCCTTTAAGGAGGACCCCAAGAGTGAAAATGAAAATGTGGCAGCCTGCAAGTAAAGGAAAGTTATATTTACCCAAGAAGTATTGTTCCGCGATGCCGTCCCGAAATCCCTGCATCATCCGATTTCTGGGACCTGGCCCCACCTCCTCTCTCTCCGCCGAGAAAACACCAAGCTATTTACTGCAGTAAATTATTCACTACAGTAAATAGCTTGAGTTTTTCTATGGGGAGAGAGAGGAGGCGGGGCCAGGCACCGGAAGTCAGGTGATGCTGGGATTTCGGGACGGCATCGCGGGACAACACTTCTTGGGTAAATATAACTTTACTTACAGGCTGCCAGATTTTCATTTTCACTCTGGACGTCCTCTTTAATACCATAGTCGTATGTCTATATCATGTAGTGTATGTTTTTGGGATGTGGGAGGAAACCCATGCAGACAGAGGAAGAATATACAAACTCCCTGCAGATAGTGCCCTAGCATGGGTTCGAACCGGGGACCCAGCACTGCAAGGCGAGGGTGCTTACCTCTACCCCACCGTGCTGTTACAGATTTTGTATAGCTAAGCATGGGAAGTAGTGCTGTAAAGATTTGATAAGTAATGCTGATGGTCAAGAGATGGCTGTGTCTTATCGTGCCATTTTAACCAGGAAGATGAGTTGGACCCCAGTTGTGGAAAGTAACTTCACAGAAAGTAACAGTTAAAGAGAACCAGAGACGAAGCACCCTCATGTATTTTACCATATGGGAACATGACAGTAAACACCTACTCTGCTCTTTGTTTCATTCTTCTCTGCTAAATCTGCCTGTTATCAGCTCTGATAAGAATCCCGACTGAGCATTCAGTCTAGCTTTGCCCCGGAAGATTATAGCGGAGTCAGTTTTCTGCGATGTCTTTTCAAGCCCAAGCCCGCCCCCTCCTGGTTCTGCTTTCCTTCTAAGAGGATACATAACAGGAAAGCAGAGCCACAAGGGGGCAGGCTTGGGCTTAAAAAGACATCACAGAAGACTGACTCAGCTATAACATTCCGGGGCAAAGCTAGACTGAATGCTCAGTCCGGGATTCTTATCAGAGCTGATAACACACAGATTTAGCAGTGAATAGTGAAACAAAGAGCAGAGTAGGTGTTTACTGTCATGTTCCCATTGATATATATTGTAAAATACATGAGGGTGCTTCGTCTCTGTTAGATACTCACCTATGGAGGCTTTGGATCACTTAAAGCCTTCCCGGTCTCTCTACAATCTTCGGCCCACCGCTTCCATTTGACAAAATAGTCAAAAGTCCTGCTGAAGGCTTCACACGTACTCACGCCCCCAAGTACTAAGAAAGCCGAGCGGGTCCATACTGTGCACACACGAATGCGCGCTCACGCATGCGCAGTATGGATATGCCCGTCTCCACAAACACTCACGTCCCCAAGTGCTTCCAAAGAGGGGCACATCCAAAGGTGCGGACCTTCATGGGAGGAAAGCAGTAGACCACGGGCAAGGAGAGAAGAACAGGAAGGCTCTATGGGACCCTCTCTACATAGGCGAGTATCTAACTTTTATTTCAGGATGGCTTTATTTGCTTTAATCCTTTTCTCTAAGCAAACGCTCTGTTTCTGATTTTTAGCTTATGTTATTACTGTGGCTTATTATTTAAATAAGTACCATGGCTTCAAAGTGACAGTGTAACCACGAGGAGCAGCAGTCAGAATAATTTGTTTACACATTGATTTTTAGAAAATCAGTCTATCCAATCATTATCCATTCTTCTTTTCTCATTCAAAAGTGGAACAAGCCCTTGTCTATGAGAGCCCCATCATCAGCTAATCCAGAATGACTGAGGCTGGTTGGAGAGGGGTTTGATTTAATGGACCGCTATACCGTAGCAAACATTCTGACATCAAGCTTCCCCTTACACTCATTCATTTAATATCAGCAGAATAAAATATATTTTGTGCCACATATTCTCAGATTTACAAAATACTATAATAACATTTTGTAAAGCGCTTTTCTCCCATAGGACTCAAATCACATTGATAGGTCAATGCAGGGTTGCAGGCTGGACTGTGTTAGAGAGGAAATAGTCAGATGGTGTTCATGTAACGATTGTGGAATTCTCTCCGTGATCAGCGCACAAGACGTGCGCTGACACCGCGGAAATCCTCCACAAGCGTATAATTTGAGGGAACCCAGCAAAAGGTGCAACGCACCTGTAGAGGGAAATTGCTGTCGACAGGTGGAGCTGTGGAGTGCAGAGGAACAGCTCCTCTGCCCTGCCACAGACGCCAGACAGGAATTGTACGAAGGGAAGAAACGCAGGGCAAGATAGCCCTGAAAGAGAGAGATCAAAGCGACAGAGGGTATGTGTGTCCACCAATCTAGTCGCCACCCTGCGACGATGAACACACAACCATGAATGTAAAGTGAGAAGGCAATCGCCACAGATGGCGATTGCTAACAGCGACACAAGACCGAATAAGCACAGATGAGGAATGTATGTATGTCCACCAATCTAGCCGCCAACCTGCGACAGCGGACACACAACAGAGGAAACCAAGCGAGAACGCAATTGCAAGAGAAGCGATTGCGAAAGAGAATGAGCACAGGGACAGAATGTATGTATGTGTCCCAATCTAGTCGCCAACCCGCGACGGTGCACATACAACAGCAGATATGAAGTAGGAACCAGGGATGCTCAGCAGAGCTGGAATATTCGAGTAGCTCGAATATTCGAGCTCTTTTTCAGCTATTCGAGCTCGGTATTCGAGCTCGAATAGCTGCAGCTATTCGAATGGGCTATTCGAGTGAACTCGAATAGCCCACTCACTATTCGCGCTATTCGATGCCTTTTGACCCCAGGCATCATGAGTCAATTGTCTGCTGTTGTTGGCGATTTTGAGGAGGAGATGCTGATGGGCACTTTGGGGAGGAGGGATTGGACAGCAAGACTGTGGCGACAGTCAAGCAGCCCATCCATGCATCAGGAGAGGAGTTTGGGGGGTCATCATCCCAGCAGGACATGTTTCAGGAGGGGGAGGATGATGATGATGATGATGATGATGACAGGGTGACGGACAAAGACTGGGTGCCACCACCAGCACATGGGGATGTCATTATCAGCAGCTCTGAGGAGGAGGAGGAGGATGCGCTTGTGGGCCTTGCAAGGAGGCGCATCATTGCAAGCATTGGCAGCAGTAGGCAGGTCCCACAGCCTGCTGGTGTCTCAGGCTCAGCAGCAGCAGCAGCAGCAGCATCTGCCAGTACCACCACCAGCCGCACCCAAGCCCCCCCCCCCAACCACTACAGGGAGACAGGCAGCAGCGGCTCCAGGCCGTAGAGGGTTTTTCATGTCACCAATCTGGCAATTTTTCACCATGCCCACAGTTTACAGCAAGTACGCCACTTGCAACCACTGTCAGCGGAAGTTGAGCAGAGGTGCAGACCCCTTAAAGTTCAGCACCAGCTCTCTTATCAACCATCTTGGCTGAACCATCAGGCTGAAGGCATCTGGTGCTGGCAGTGGCACCACACCCATCACTGCACAGCCTTCAGCAGCAGCAGCAGCAGCAACAGCAGCCACCCGCCCTCCTGCTCCTCCAGCACCACCAGCAGGATTGCGGAAACACACTGCTCCTCCCCCCTCTGCAACTCCTGCCGCCGACACTGAGGCCTGTTCTGGCAGCCAGTCCTCAGTGGCCTCCTCTGCTGTCTCTGCTGATTCCCGTGCTAGCAAAAGGCGACGCCAGAGCCTTTTGAGCGAGTCCTTCCAGGGGGTGGTTAGGGCTCAGCCATGTGCTCCCAACTCCTGCCGTACACGCTCGTGCAGGAGGGGAGCGACATGCGTGCGCTGCTTGCTTGTGCAGCCCCAGACTGGCAGCTCCCCAGCAGACACTTCTTCGCCCGCCAGGTCATGCCTGCACTGCACCGCTTTGCGATGGCCAATGTGGAGCGAGGGCTGGAGCACGCGGTTGGTGAAAGGGTCCACGTCACCATGGACTCCTGGAGCAGCCGCTTCGGGACAGGCCGCTACCTGTCCTTCACTGTCCACTGGGTCAGCTTGGTGGAAGGGGGTGCGGATGGGAGAGCAGCAGCGGGCACAGCAGCAGCAGCAACACAGTGGGTGGTGCCACCCCGCAGGGTCAGGGGAACTGCAGCAGGTTCCTCCGATCCTCTGCCATCCTCCGGCACACCTGGCCAAACCCCCCGCCTCAGCAGCAGCGTGAAGCCACGCCACTGACAAGCGCTGCTGCAGTTGGTCAGCCTTGGGAAGACCAAACTGACGGCAACCCATGTGTTGGCCAAACTCCAGGAGCAGGAGAGGATTTGGCTGACCCCCAGAGGCCTCAGAGTCGGAGAGGTGGTGGCCGACAATGGGGCCAATCTGGTTGCCGCAATCGACAGGGGAAACCTGACCCACATCCCCTGTCTTGCCCACGTGCTGAACCTGGTGGTGCAGAAGTTCTTACCAGGGGATGGGCGAACTGCTGGAAACGGCAAGGAATGTTGTGCGTCACTTCCGGCGCTCGCCTGCAGCCTCTGCGAGCCTGGAAGACGTGCAAAAGGAGCTGGAGCTGCCACGCCATCGGCTGATCCTTGACGTTCCAACTCGCTGGAACTCCACCCTGGTGATGTTGGAGCGTCTGGTTGAACAGAAGCACGCTGTCAACCAGTACCTTGCCCTGGCCACTGTGTCCGCCGCTCAGAAAAGGGACAAGACCAGCAACATCCCGTCCATCGTCCCCGATGACGACTGGGGGCACATGCAGCAGGTGTGCTTAGTGCTGGCTCCCTTTCTGCAGGCCACCAACATGGTGAGCAGGGACCATGCTATGGTGTGCGAGTGGGTGCCCCTGGTTTGTCTGCTGAACAGGGCCCTCGATGCTTTGCTGGAACAGGGCGCGGCAGCCTTGGCCCAGCAGGAGCGGCATGCAGCTGCACAGTCCACCTCTGAGGGGGAGGAGGAGGAGGACTTGGTGGAGGTCCCTGACCTTGCTGCTGATGAGGGGGATCAGCACAGTGCAGCTGAGTTGGTGCGGGGGTGGAGAGAGGATGAGGCGGCAGAGGAGGAGGATGAGGACAGCACTGCCGTCGATGTGCCAGCACACGTGGCCCGCCTCTTCCCAATGGCAGCGCACATGCTGGCGTGCCTGCACAAGGACCCCAGGGTGATCCAGATGAAGCAGAGGGAGGACATCTGGATCAGCATGATGTTGGACCCGCGCCTCAAGGGGAAGTTGAGCCAGTTCCTGCCTCCTGCAGGAGGAGACCCAGCGCAACAAATAAGGAGCTTGCAGCAGGCCCTTGTTGAGCGCTTGGAGGAAGCCTTCCCCCAGCCTTCCACCCCCACTGTCCAGCCAGCACAGAGGCAGCAGCAGGTGCCTGCATCCAGCAGCAAGCACCCCACAGACCTGCTGTCTCTCTGCAACAAGCTCTACAGGACTGTAGAGGCTCCAGCAGTGACTAGAGAGGAGGTGCATGCAGCAGCAGCATCCTCCAGCGCCAGACCCGCATGGTGGCTGACTACATGGGGTCCTACAGCGGGCTTGACAGTGATGCCCCTGTTGATCCCATGGAGTATTGGGTCAAGCGCCTGGAGATCTGGAGCGAGCTGGCACAGTACGCCCTGGAAGTGCTGTCCTGTCCCCCTTCCAGAGTGCTGTCCGAGCGCTGCTTCAGTGCAGCTGGTGGCGTGGTCACCGAGAAACGCTCACGTCTGTCTCACAAGTCTGCGGACAGACTGACGTTTCTCAAGATGAACCAGGCGTGGGTGGAAGGCGAGTTCCTGGCCCCTGTTGTCGGCGAGAGGGGGACATGAACTGGCTGCCGTAACCATCGTTAATATGCCTTACCACCAGTTACCACCTCCTGGCTCCTGCTCACTACTAAGCCAGCCTGGTTCAGTTTGACTATTACGTCGCCTGTAGCCACACATTTTACACCTACAGTGGGCTGCTGTGTACTGCCCTTCTGCTGTCTGTCTGTGTTTCCCACTGCCAGGGTACACAGATTTACCTTCTGCTGCCACTCTGCCACCAGCTATTACGTCCAACAATAGCTATCTGTTAAATTTGCCTTAAAAAAAACAAAAAAAACAAAAAAAAAAAGGTTTAATTTTTCTGAGGTGCCCGGGTTGAAAACTGTGTTGTCCCAGTTGTTTATTGGACACGATGTGGGCTGCACGACCGCTGTCTGGGGCCTCCTGTTGTGTTTATTTACAGCCCTGGTATCACCGCTAGGTACCAGGGCTATTATGTCACGCTGCCTACCTACCTGCTGCCACACTCACACTACTCCTCCATTCCTCCTGCTGCTGCTGCTGTCGGTCTGTGTTTCCCACTGCCAGGGTACACAGATTTACCTTCTGCTGCCACTCTGCCACCAGCTATTACGTCCAACAATAGCTATATCTGTGTAATTTGCTGTAAAAAAAAAAAAAAAAAAAAAAAAAAGGTTTAATTTTTCTGAGGTGCCCGGGTTGAAAACTGTGTTGTCCCAGTTGTGAATTGGACATGATGTGGGCTTCACGACCGCTGTCTGGAACCTCATGCTGTGTATTTACAGCCTGGTACCACCGCTAGGTACCACAGCCTATTATGTCTCCCTGCATGCCTCATTGACTGCCTGCTGCCACACAATCATCCTCCTCCTGCTGCTGCTGCTGAATTTACCTCCTGCTGTCTGTGTGTTTCCACTGCCAGGGAGCACATACAATGGCGCTTCCACCATGCGCCACCAGCTATTTATTACGCTCAAAAATAACTGCATTTCTTTAAAAAAACGAAAAAAATATATATACTTTTTAATACTTTGTGATATTATTTTTAGAGGTGTCCGGGTTGAAAACTGTGTTGTCCCAGTTGTGTATTGGACATGATGTGGGCTTCACGACCGCTGTCTGGAACCTCATGCTGTGTATTTACGGCCTGGTACCACCGCTAGGTACCACAGCCTATTATGTCTCGCTGCCTGCCTCATTGACTGCCTGCTGCCACACAATCATCCTCCTCCTGCTGCTGCTGCTGAATTTACCTCCTGCTGTCTGTGTGTTTCCACTGCCAGGGAGCACATACAATGGCGCTTCCACCATGCGCCACCAGCTATTTATTATGCTCAAAAATAGCTGCATTTCTTTAAAAAAAAATATAGAAGAGAAATAAGAGAAGAAGAAGAAGAAGAAGAAGAAGAAGAAGAAGAATTTTGGACACAACTTCTCTTTCCACCTTTTTTTTTTTTTTTTAAGGAACATCCCCACATAATCACTTGCTGTTGTTACTTGGAAAAAAGATGTTTCTTGCATCAATTACCCCCAAAACAAGTGTTGGAAACTATTTAAGGCCAATTCGAATAGTCAGCTCGAATAATGAGCTCGAATACCGACTCGAATAGTGAGCTCGAATTCTGAGGTCGAATCGAATAGTAAAAAATATTCGACTCGAATATTCGACCGAACTCGAATAATTTACTATTCGAATTCGACCTAACTCGAATAATAAAAAGGGGTATCCGAGCATCACTGGTAGGAACGCAATCGCGAGAGAGGCGATTGCCAGAGGTGACACAAGGCTACAGCAAGGCAGAGCACGAGAGTAGCAAAGGCACAGCAAATCATACAATGAGAAGATAAGGAAAATAACAAACGCTAACTAAACGCGAACACCGCACTCATTCGCAACAGTGCACACGTTTATGCGCGGTCTCTGCGTGTTAAGCACAACAGAGACAAGCACGCCTAACTAACCACCGACAGACAAACATGAAACAGAGGATGCGAGCGCTTGCTTAACGGTTACCTCACCGAGCCTCCAGCAAGCGTTCGTAGCAGACAAGACAGATACACGAAAACAGAAATAAGTGAGAGATACGATCCACTGCTCTTTCCGCCAGAGCGAGTGCGATCCAAGTATAGAAACAGAGCGAGCTGGATCCACTGCTCTTTCCGCCAGAGCAAGTGCGATCCAAGTACAGCAAGAGAGATGGAGATAAGACGGATCAACAGCACTAGCGCAAGGCGAGTGCGATCCAGGCAAGACAGATCAGATGAGATAGCTGGTAGCAACCGCTGCTCCAGCTATACTCCAAGAACAAAGATCAGAACGACTTCCTGTCGACCACCGCTGGGACAGGACAATCGCAACAGACAAACAAAACAGATATGCAATCCTAACAGCACTAGGGAATCTGCCTAGTGCAGTCCCAGGAATACTCTAAGCTAATCTTTAAACAAAGAGCAAGGCTGACACTCCAGGAGTGTTTCACAGGACAAACCCTTATGACCAGCCCAGGTCTGTGATATCACATGGTATATATAGAGCAAGCCTACAAAGGATGTGGCTAGGCAATCTGCATGACAAACGTATGCAAATTCCTCAGCAGCAAGCTACAAAACTGACAAAAGGTCTCTCTTCCAGAGACCTGCAGAATGCAGACCTGAACAGTGGTCAAAAAGCTGCCTAACTGCGCAGGCAGCTGAGCGGATCCTCACAGTTCATACATTCTAGAGTAAACAGGTAGCTTTTCAGTTTGGACCTAAAGAGAAACTGTAACAAAGAATTGAGAATTGAACTTCATCCCAATCAATAGCTGATACCCCCTTTCCCCGAGAAATCTATTCCTTTTCTCAAACATATCATCAGGGGACTCTGTATGTCTGATAATGTGATGAAACCCCTCCCACAGTGTGATGTCAGGACCATGGTTCTGACATCACACTGTGGGAGTCTTGTTGCACTTTGTGAAATAATAGCTGTTTCCAACTGCCAAAAAAGCAAGCAGCATCTTCTTCCACTGATATCACCTTCCGGCGGTAAAAATGTCAACATGTGATAAATCTCAGAATGTAAATCAGGGAAAGATTTTACAATGGGCAAACACTGACTAAATCATTTACACAAAATTGTACAAATTAAGCACTTTTTAATTACATTATTTTCACTGGAGTTTCTCTTTAAAGAGAACCTGAGGTGGGATTTAATTATGTTACTGGGGCACAGAGGCTGGTTGTGCACACTAAGATCAGCCTCCGTTGCCCCATGGTGTGCCTCCATGTCCCCCCTGCGCGCCGCTATACCCCCCGCAGTGCTGGCGACATGCAGCGTGTCGCCAGCACAATGATTACCTAAGCGCTGCCTGTCAGCGCCGCTCCCCCGCCTCCTCCGCATCGGCGCTACCCGCCCGTGTCCCTTCTCTCCCGCTGATAGGAGGGAAGTGACGCGGGTGGGTAGCGCTGATGCGAAGGAGGCGGGGGAGCGGTGTTGACTGACAGCGCATAAGTAAACATTGTGCTGGCGATGCGCTGCGTGTCGCCAGCACTGCGGGGGGTATAGCGGCGCGCAGGGGGGACATGGAGGCACACCATGGGTGCACAACCAGCCTCTGTGCTCCAGTAACATAATAAAATCCCACCTCGGGTTCTCTTTAAATGCTTCCAGGGATGGAGATGTCCTAATTGAGTGTGGCAGGAAGTTCCACAGTGTAGGGGCAGCATGACAGAAGGCTCTATCTCCAAAGGTTTGAGGTGGATTCTGGGAGTGACCAATAGAGATGGCCCGAACGGTTCGCCGGCGAACGGTTCCAGGCGAACTTCTGGGGGTTTGCGATCGCGGAGAACCGCAAACTTTACCGGAAGTTCGATTCGCCCCCATAGTGCACCATTAGAGTCAACTTTGACCATCTACATCGCAGTCAGCAGGCACATTGTAGCCAATCAGGCTACACTCCTTCCTGGAGCCACTCCCCCCTTATAAAAGGTAGGCATCGCCGGCCCTTTTACTCACTCATGTGCCTGCAGTAAACAGAGAAGGGACAGCTGCTGCAGACTCTCTCATAGGGAAAGATTAGTTAGGCTCTTGTAGGCTTCTTCGCTTGCTTCTTGCTGATTCTTATTGCTAAAATAGCACCCCACAACAGCTCTTTTGAGAGCTAATCTTGTTCTTGTGATCTATTTTTTTTCTGTGTGTCCCACTGACACTTGTGTTGCATAGACAGCCTTGATAATTCATACTGTGTGTGCCACTGCCAGGCCCAGCACATTCAGTGACTACCTGTGTGTGTGACAGGTGCACATTACCCATCACTGCATATACCAACCTGTTGTTCACTGTGCACCCTCCCATCTTCGTGAGCTGAGCGCACGCAGTATCACTGTGCCTGTCCGCTACCTGTCTGTGTGCGACAGGCAGGGCCGGATTTCTGCAAAGGCCTCAAAGGTCACGGCCTAGGGCGGAAAAAAATCAGAAGGATAAAAGGGCGGCAGGACCTGAGAGAGATAAGAGGCTGCATGTCAAAATAAATCATTTCTCCTGCTCCGAAGCGCCCCGGCTTTGCTGCACACAGTCAGAATTCCAGAGCTCCGTGTATTTTCCTTACTTCGTGGTGTGCGATGAGACAGTGCTATCTACTGAACATACAAGCTTCAGTTTATTGCCAGGGGTGAGAGAAACATGGATCACAATGTAGACATAATTTCTGATGCAGTTAAAGTAAACATTTTAACAGAATTATTTCCACTTTACAACTCAAGCTGGGCTAAACAATGTATTGCTGGTCAGACTCTGTTTGACTTGAGCCATTCCTTCTCCTCTCTCCCCCTGGATTGTAAATCTTAAACAGAAAGAAAAGGTTTGTTTTCCTTAGAGAGATTTATGGCAGCCCCTTCTAAGCTAAATCTTAACCCCTTGCTGGCTCATTTTAAAGGCAGCAGTAGTCTAGTATGAGATAGACAACTTCTCTATAATTATAATTGCAAATGTACTGTTGTATACTTTTGTATTGTTACATTCTGTTTTGTATACCAAAAGTTATAACATACACTAAAAATTAAAAAAATATATATTTGTACCGTGTTGGCAAACAGTAAAAAAACACCCGTGAAAGAGTCAGTACAATAAATACTATAAAATAAATGCAACAGATCTGTGATTACAGAAGAGCAGAGAGGGAGATGAACGCCGCTCTGCTACTTCATGCCTGGTACACACCATGCAATTTGCCATCAGATAGATGGGCTCGAATTGATTATTTCCGTCAGGTCTAATCTGATTTCTGATCATTTTTCTAATCGACTTTGTATAAGTGATCGGAAAATCGATTCAACCCATCTATCTGCTGCGTACAGGCATTAGGGACTCACTGCTCTGACAGGGAAACAATCATTCATCATTTTTCAGAGAGAAAACATTCATAGGTATCCTGCAAACAAGTGATCGTTAAGGCTCATACACACATCAGACTATAGTCTTTGGAAAATGAAAGATCACAGACCAATCTTACCACCCTTCATGTAGTATGAGAGCCATACCTTCACAGTCTATTCTATGGAGCTGAACTCCCCATCAGATAAAACTCTTTGCAAAATGCAGCACACACCGATGCTGTACAGACACAAAAGATCAGTATCTGCAAAAGATCTGTTCCTGCCACAGATCCGTTCCTGCAAATTGCATTCATAGTCTATGAGATCTGCAGATCATCATACACACCTTGTTTAACTGACATTCATCTGCAGATCAGACAATCATCTGCAGATCTGAAAATCCATCCTGGTGGATCGGATCTGCAGATGAATGTCTGTTAAACAAGGTGTGTATGATGATCTGCAGATATCATAGACTATGAATGCATTTTGCTGGAACAGATCTTTTGCAGATACTGATCTTTTGAATGTGTACAGCATCTTTGTGTGCAGCATCTTGCAAATATTTTTGTCTGATGGGGAGTTCAGCTCCATAGAATAGACTGTGTAGGTATGGCTCTCATACTACATGGAAGGGGGTAAAATTGGTCTGTGATCTTTCATTTTCCTAAAGGCTCATACACACATCAGACCACAGTCTTTGGAAAATGAAAGATCACAGACCAATTTTACCCCCTTCCATGGAGTATGAGAGCCATACCTACACAGTCTATTCTATGGAGCTGAACTCCCCATCAGATAAAAATCTTTGCAAGATGCTGAACACGTTCAAAAGATCAATATCTGCAAAAGATCTGTTCCTGCAAAAGATCCGTTCCTGCAAAATGCATTCATAGTCTATGATATCTGCAGATCCTCATACACACCTTGTTTAACAGACAATTATCTGCAGATCAGACAATCATCTGCAGATCTGAAGATCCATCCTGGTGGATCTGATCTGCAGATGTATGTTTGTTAAACAAGGTGTGTATGAGGATCTGCAGATATCATAGACTATGAATGCATTTTGCAGAAACGGATCTTTTGCAGATACTGATCTGTTGCATGTGTACAGCATCTTTGTGTGCAGCATCTTGCAAAGATTTCTATCTGATGGGGAGTTCAGCTCAATAGAATAGACTTTGTAGGTATGGCCCTCATAGTACATGGAAGGGGGTAAAATTGGTCTGTGATCCTTCATTTTCCAAAGACTATGGTCTGATGTGTGTATGCACCCTGAGTGTGTGTGTGTGTGTGTGTGTGTGGGGGGGGGGGGGGGGGGAGAGGGTTTGGTGGTACCGGGCCTAGGGCACTGGGAAGTCCAAATCCGGCCCTGGTGACAGGTGCACATTGTAATACCCATTACTGCATATACCTACCTACCTACCTGTTGTTCACAGTGCACCCACCTACCTATGTGAGTTGAGCACATGCAGTGTCACTGTGCCTGTCCGCTACCTGTCTGTGTGTGACAGGTGCACATTGTAATACCCATCACTGCATATACCTACCTACCTGTAGTTCACAGTGCACCCACCTACCTACGTGAGCTGAGCGCACGCAGTGTCACTGTGCCTGTCCACTACCTGTCTGTGTGTGACAGGAGCACATTGCAATACCCACTGCATATACCTACCTATCTGTTGTTCACAGTGCACCCAATGGGCAGTCACTGTTCTGTCATTCAGCTACCTCAGCCCGGCGACCATATGGGCTGGAAAGCCGCCATCACCTGCACTCTCGTCATGGTGCGCACCAGTCCAGCAAGGCAGCTGTTTGCAGTGCGTCACACAGTGAGTTTGGTGTGTCAGTGTGAAGCAGTACTCTAATTACACTCCCTGATTGATGTACACATGCAAGATGTTTTAAAGCACTTTAGGCCTGCAATTTAGCATTCAATGTGCATATACCTACCTACCTACCTGTTGTTCACAGTGCACCCACCTACCTACGTGAGTTGAGTGCACGCAGTGTCACTGTGCCTGTCCACTACCTGTCTGTGTGTGACAGGTGCACATTGTAATACCCATCACTGCATATACCTACCTACCTGTTGTTCACAGTGCACACAGTGGACAGTCACTGTTCTGTCATTCAGCTACAACCAGCCCGGCGATCACTTTTGTGGCCAGCATAAATGTTTCTAGTTTTCAAAGTTCACCTCCCCATTGAAGTCTATTGCGGTTCGAGAAAGTTTGCACAAATCGAACGTTTGGAGAAGGTTCGCGAACCGAAAATCTCTAGTGACCAAGTTATTAGATCCTTTTGATCTAAGATTGTGGGTGCTGTGATGCAGTTGCAACAAATTCTCCAGGGCCCAGATTGTGCAAACAATATACAGGGCCCAGATTGTGCAAGGATTTGAATGTCAAAAAGCCAATCTTAAACAGAATTCTCAATAGCCAGTGGAGTTAGTGAACGATCAGTGTTACGTGGCAATGGTGGGGCTTGCTTGTTAACAGCCTTACAGCTGCATTCTGTACTAATTGCAGGCGGTGCAGGTCTTTGTTTGGAAGGCCTGTGTAGAGAACACTGCAGCAGTCCAGCCGTGATGTGATGAAGGCATGTTGGAAGATCCGTTGGAGGTATGAGGTGTTTAATCCTTGCAATGCAGGTGAAAGAAACAACGTTTCACAATTTGAGATTTTATTCCTGAAGCTTAATTCACCTTCAATAAGTACACCAAATTTTTTGCCACTTATGATTTTCTCAGTGGACATGCTCTAATTGCGAGCTGTGTCGAAAAGCAGATAAAGTGATAAGATTTAGCCATTTTGCTACTTTTATAAATAAAGCTTTAGTGTTTCCTAATGATGGATAAGGACAGTCTGATAGTTACAGCTAGCATGGAAATATAATGAAAATTATACGCAGCTTGGAACTGGACCAATCAAAATTTAAAAGGAAGTGGCTTGACTGGCCCAATTGTAACTAAATACAATTTGCAATAAATCTGCATTATATTAGCATATAATTGTCCATCTCTAGTGCCCCCCCCCCCCTCTTTAAATAGATCTGATAGATAGTTAGATTTTATCTACATAGATGTTTATATAGTTACATACAGTAGTTAGCTGGGTTGAAAAAAAAAGACATACCGTATATACTCGAATACAAGTTGACCTCGTGTATAAGTCGACTGCAATATTTGACCCCCTAAAGCTGGATTTTTTTATTGAGTCAAGTATAAGTCTACCCAGCAAAGTTAATGGCTGCACTTGTGGCCCAGGAAGGACCAGGAGGGATTAATGACTGCACTACATACAGTACTGCAGCCATTCCTGTACCTTAAGTGCAACCAATCATTTCTCCAGACCCCCAGGTGCAGCAGTTATTCACTCCCCTTTCTGCAGCACAGTATTTCCCCCCTGCCCCTTTCCTTGTTGATTATTGCTGCCAGGACTTTCAGAGCTGTGCTTTCTTGGCATTTCCATTATCAAGAATGTGTCTCTTACCACTGGGTACATTTCTGAAAAATGGGAATGTCTTTATTTGTACACACATTACTCAGTGTACTCAGTGTTGCCCGTGACTCATGTATAAGTCAACTCCTATACTTTTATTTAATGGGTGTGACCTACATTTTTAGACTTATACTAGAGTATATACAGTATATCCATCGAGTTCAACCACATGAAAGGTACAACACTAGCCTGCGACCTCACATACATCATTTTATCCAGAGGAAGGTGAAAACCTCTAACAAGGCTTGGACTAATTAGCCCTAAAAAAGAAAAAAATCCTGACTGCAGATGGCAATCAGATGAGATCCCTGGATCAACACCACCTAGTAATTATAACCATGTATGTTATCCTTTAATGCAAGAAAAGCATCTAAGCCCTTGTTAAACAGAGATATAGAATTTGCCCTAACTACTCCCATTTTAATCACCTTTACAGTAAAAAACCCTTTTCTAAATAAATAAAAACTTTTGATCTCCATGTGTAGATCATGTCCCCTTGTCTCAAGCCTAGTGACAAAAATATCAAATATTTTAACCTGAAATATTGGACTTCCACTTTAAAAAAGAAATGAATACATACAAAAAATTCCCTCTGCTCCAATATTCAAATCTGAACATTTTCCTTGTTCAAAAGTATATTTTTCCCCTCTTACTTTAAAGAGACTCCGTAACAAAAATTGCATCCTGTTTTTTATCATCCTACAAGTTCCAAAAGCTATTCTAATGTGTTCTGGCTTACTGCAGCACGTTCTACTATCACCATCTCTGTAATAAATCAACTTATCTCTCTCTTGTCAGACTTGTCAGGCCTGTGTCTGGAAGGCTGCCAAGTTCTTCAGTGTTGTGGTTCTGCTATGAACTCCCCCTTCCAGGCCCCTCTATGCACACTGCCTGTGTATTATTTAGATTATGGCAGGTTCTCTCTGCTCTATTATCTTTTACAAGCTGGATAAATCCTCCTCTGAGCTGGCTGGGCTTTCACATACTGAGGAATTACATACAGGCAGAGCTGTCTGCACTCTGCAGGAAGAAACAGCCTTACACTTCAGTGGAAGATAGCTGCAGGGGGAAAGAAACACACAAATGATCTCTTGAAATTCAAAAGGAAGACTGTATACAGCTTGCTTGTGTATGGATGTATTTTCTATGTGTGGACATACTGTACATCAACCTACTTCCTGTTTTGGTGGCCATTTTGTTTGTTTATAAACAAACTTTTTAAAATTGTTTTTAACCACTTTTAATGCGGCGGGGAGCGGCGAAATTGTGACAGAGGGTAATAGGAGATGTCCCCTAACGCACTGGTATGTTTACTTTTGTGCGATTTTAACAATACAGATTCTCTTTAAAGCTCGTAGCTATTATCTTATTACAGTAATTGCAGTTTTAAACTTCCATTACCTGACAATCAGCTGAAAAGATTCCTGTGTGATTTTTGTAAAGTGTTTTAATTAAAAATTATGCACAGTTCTTTCCTAGATCACATATTCTCTTGATCTCGGCATGTGTTCTTGAGTTACCAGGCCTGACTAGCTTCTTAACACTGCGGGACATTGATAAGCAACATTGTCATGTTAAAGGGAAGCTAAATTGCAGATGAAAGTATATTCCATATACCGAGGAGCCATCATCAGAATGTAGTCATTTCCATAAAGTCCCATGTTATCAGAACCTTTCACAAGCCAAACACTTGACTTTTCTGAGGAGAATTTTAAGTATGACACTTGTTACAAGACTGGAAACTGCTACCGAAAATATGCATAAGATATTCCATAACATAACCCCTTTTCTAGAGTTAACTATCTCCCCTACAATCAGGGCTGTGGAGTCGGTACAAAAATTGTCCAACTCCAATTCCTCAGCTTATGAAACCACTGACTCTGACTCCAGGTATCCAAAATGGCTCAGACTCCTCTAATCCGACTCTTGAGTCTAATACTTACCAGGGCTATGGATTTAGCATAAAAATCATCTGACTCCTGCCTCTGACTCCTCAGTTTATGAAACCACGACTCCAACTCCGACTCCAGATACACAAAATTGCTCCGACTCCAAAGCCCTGCCTACAATTCCCAGTAATAGTGGTTTGGGTTCAACATTGACATGGGTCTCGAAAACTTTGAACCACGTAGGAAAGGAAAAAGGAGACAGTCGGCACTACTCGGAGAAGTTGCCCTTTAGATGTGCTGGGAATGACTCAAAAGGCACCTATATTCCATGCGTGCTCAGGATAGCATAGCTCTATAGCATATCAAAGTCACTAGGAAGATTGAAAAACATCCGGCACTGCATTGAAGAAATTGCACATTTATTGTGGACTCGTGCTCAAAAATGTTAGAATGCATACAGCAAACAATTCAACAAGAAGAACAATATTGTCCTACCATAGGTGCTTGGATGGCAGTGGGTGCTGGGTGTGATACGGGCAGTCTCGAAAACTTTGCTTAGTATTTTTGACACCTGAGTCCAGTATGTCTGTGTAAGTGGACAGGACCATACCATGTGAAAGAACACGCCAACCTCAGACATGCAGCGATGACATTTGTCTTTTTTCCTGATACATCCCTGATACATTCCGGCAAGCCTCTGTGAGGTATAGTATATTTAAAAGGGGAAATTTTAGTTGTATCAGTCTGTCCTTACTACAGATTAAATAATCTTTTGTGCCCTCTAGGAGGTCAGTCCACTCTTCCTCCTCCAACCCGGGAACGTCAGCATTCCATTTATCAAACACTTTTAGCTTGTGTATTTTTATTATTTTTCAAACTAGCTGATTTCTTTTTACACTAGTTGTCAGGTCTGGCCCCAAACACCCTACAGCCACAGAGAGTGACATTGTGTGCTCTCTTCATGGCCTTGCCCATAGCCCCCAAACTACAAGCATTCCTCACTAAGCCAGTGGAATGCCCAAATAGCTACTGTGCTTACTGGCATTGGCCACAAAGTTTTCGGAAGTTGGTGAGATAAGCTGCCCTGCCTTGCAGGACAACCCAATCAGTGGTGGCAGAAATAGAGCATTCAGTCTCTTCCCACTCACCAAGATGCCCTATGGTTGGTTCTGGCCTTCACCCCATGCAGTTTTAATTTTAAATTAGCCAATAAGATTATACCAATTTCCAGAAATTAGAAAGCAATCCTAAAAGAAAGAAAAAAAACTGTGTTTCATTGTATGTTGAAGGGTGTTCCTTGCACAGAGCAGTAGCCTTTTCTAAATTTAAGAATCAAACGTACTAATTGTTAAAGCCCTAGTTAACCTTCTGATTTTGTAACTGCATTTCACAGAAATGCTATTATAAAAAATATGCATTAAAAAAATTACAAAAATGCTCCGTAAAGTGAAGAGGGCTAATTTGTGCTTGTAAAAGTAATTTGGTCACACACCCCTCAGCTCTTCTTGTAAAGTCTACAAAAGCAGATTGCTATGAGCTATCACTTCTGATGAAACCCGAGGACGGGTGAAACGCGTCACATGCTCACTGATGCTGCCTGTGATGCGCTCGCTCCGAGGAATCCCTTCGTTCTGCTAATGGCCTCCGCTCGCTCCCCCGGTGCACCATAACCCGTAAGACCACGTCGGGGAATCACTGCATGCAGGGCCCGAGATCTGGCACGCAGGGAAACCGGCTAAGCAGCTGTTACGCCGGCGGTACCCGCCAGATGACGCCTGGACGCTACCCCATCCTGAGGGACACGTGAGTCTCGGCAGTTAGCCGGTATGGTCATTAAGACTATTTGAATCAACCCGGGGTGCGCACCTTTCGTGCGCTTAATGAGCAGCGTTTTTCAGAGGCTGAAAAAGGCTCTTATATATATCGATAAGGTATCTACAAGGAGGAAGAGACATCTCAGGCAGCAACCCTGATGTTACATTGGGACATAATACAAAGAGGGCCCTGAAGATTATGTGGTAACTGGATATAACGGAGTGCACTCCAATCCTTCACATAGGTGCCTGTCCTAAACATGGGGGATTCAGTCCATTTGTTGGTTTTAAATGGGTTGGGTGGGTTTGCTTTCTATGCTGCTTAATAAGCAGATTAATAAATATATTTGTACTTTTCTTAACTTTTTGGCTCCCTACATATTTACTATTTACTATATGATTGCGGTGGGTGAGACATAGAGTTATTGGTTTGATATCCCATTTTTTTGTATAAGAGATTGCTATGAGCGTATGCTTTTTTTTTTTGCTTTATTACTGTTCAAATAAATTTGCCACACCTGAACCTGCAGCTCCATTCCAATGTCTCTCAAACCCATACTGGAATTAGGTGTCCCCTCTTACTATGATTTGCTAGGATAGGCCCCCCTGGTAGAAGTTGATCAGGCTATGCATTGATTGCAGTAGACATCCTGTTTCTATTCAGGAGGAAGAGTAGATATTAAATCAAATCAAATCAAATCAAAGATAGCTTTATTGGCATGACCAAGATTCATACAGGTATTGCCAAAGCAAGGGGAAAAAGGGGGACATGGGAGGGGGTGGGGTAGGGGGACAATGGCTAAGCAGTCTGTGGACATTTTTAGGTTTACAGTTCCATTATGCTCCTCTCAGTCTGTGGCATGCTGTGACATAGCGTGCAGCGATTGTCACTGTGGATTCCTCTTCTCCCATTAGGATATATGTTTTTCTCTCATCTTCTAGTGTGAGAAAGTCTGGGAATAGTTCCGACAATTTCTTAAAGTAGGTGTCCCTGGTTGCAGTATATTTGGGGCAGTGCAGCAGGAAGTGGCTTTCATCCTCAAGGGTCTTCTGCTCACAGTGTTGGCATAGTCTCTCCTCCCTGGGTTTGTACGTCTGTCTGTGTCTGCCAGACTCTATTTCGAGGTTGTGAGCACTCAATCTGTAGACACTCAGGATTTTTCTCTCTTGAGAGTTTTGCAGCTTTTCCAGGTATGGGGCCATTTTATATTCTCTTTGTAGAGACTGGTATATGGCTAGCTTTTGTGACTGTTTTATTTCACTCCTCCATTTTTCCACATAGTCTTCTTTGCTCTTAGCTGTGGTGTGTTTTATCTGGACTTTTGTTATGACCTGTGGGCCGGGGGTTGGAGGGAGTATAGAGCTGACCACGACTTTCAGTGCACACGGCTTTTCTTGGTATTCATTGTGCAGCATGGCTTTGTAGTGGGGTGAGTCAGGGCTGCTGCTCTGTAGGTGGGCCCAGAAGGACAACACTCTCTTCTGTATCTCAAGCAGTAATGGGAATCTCCCCAGCTCAGCTCGGCAGGCATTGTTTGAGGTACTCCGATGGACATGGAGAAGGTGTTTGCAGAACTCAAGGTGGAATATTTCTGTTGGGCTGGATTCCCATTTTGATTGGTCTGGGTAGGTGGTGGGGCCCCATACTTCACTTCCATACAGTAGGATTGGGGTGATGACACTGTCAAAAACCTTCAGCCAGACCTTTACTGGTGGTTTGAGGTGGTACAGTTCTTTTCTGATGGCATAGAATGTTCTGCATGCTTTGGCTTTTAGGGCCTCCATGGCTGACTTAAGGCTTCCTGATTGGTTGATTTCCAGACCAAGGTAGGTATATTTATCGGTTCTTCTGATTTCACAGTCATTGAGTATAAAGGATGGGCTCTGGGCTGACCTGTTTTTCCTCTGGAACACCATGGTTTTGGTTTTCTTCAGATTAATGGGGAGTGCCCATGTTGTGCTAAATTTCTCCAGGATTTCTAGGCTGTCTTGTAGACCTTCTTTAGTTGGTGATAGCAGTAAGAGGTCATCTGCATACAGTAAGAATTTTATTGTTGTGTCATGCAGGGTGAGTCCTGGTGCTGGTGAAGCCTCTAGGGCTGAGGCTAATTTGTTGATGTATATGTTGAAAAGTGTTGGACTCAGGCTGCAACCCTGTCTTACCCCCCGATCCTGTAGGAAAAAAGGTGTTCTTTTCCCATTTACTTTCACACTGCACTTGTTCCCAGTGTATGAGCTCTTTATGACATCATATGTTTTCCCTCCTACTCCGCTCTCTAGGAGTCTCAGGAACAAACCTGGATGCCACACTGAGTCAAAAGCCTTTTTAAAGTCCACAAAGCAGGCAAATATTTTTCCCTTTCTTCTTTTGTGTACATGGTGCTTGATAAGGGTGTGCAGGGTGTAGATGTGGTCGGTGGTGCGATGGTTAGGCATAAAACCTGCTTGGCTCTTACTGATAACATTGTGCTGTGTGAGAAAGGTGAGGATTCTCTTATTCAGGATGCTGTTGAACAGTTTTCCCAGTGTGCTGCTCACACAGATGCCTCTGTAGTTGGCTGGGTCATATCGATCTCCACTCTTGTAAATAGGAGTTATGAGTCCTTCATTCCAGACTTCAGGGAAGCAACCGGCGTACAGGACCAGGTTGAATAGTTTCCATATTGCAGCATGGATTTCTGGGGTGCCAGATCTGATCATTTCTGATAGGATTCCATCTGTGCCACTAGCTTTTTTGCCTTTCATGGATTGTATCTTCTCTTTTATTTCCTCCAGTGTGAAAGGTGTGTCAAGTGGGTTTTGAAAATCTTTCACCTTCTCCTCCAGGTTCTTTAATTTACTGAATATTTGTACTTGTTCTGGGCTGAGTTCTTTTATAGGAATATCTCTGTATAGGTCTTTGAAGTATTGTAGCCAGACTTGGCCATTTTGGATGTGCTGATTATTTTGCTTGGGTTTTTTGCCAATTTGTTTCCAGGTCTCCCAAAAGGAGTTGTCTTGCAGGGATTCTTCAAGCCGTTCGAGTCGATTTTGGATGTGATTTTGTTTTTTCTTTTTAATGGTTGCTTTATATTGACGTTGTGCGGCGTCATGTGCTGTCCTCAATTCTATGTTGTTTGGATGTCTGTGTTTTTTGTTTGATATGGCTCGTAGGTTGTTTCTTAGTGACTTGCATTCACTGTCGAACCATTTATTTGAGTTTTTCTTTGATGGTCTCTTTTGGGCAGTCCTTCTTATGTTGGCCATTTCTGCAATGGTGTGTAGTATCTGGTTGAAGTACTTTGCTGCTTGCTGCACACCTTGTTGATCAGGGTTGTAGGTATACGTTTGATAGTCCAGAAGTAGCTGTATTGCTTCTGGTCTGTTGAGAGTTTCCTTGTACTTTATGGTTGATTCTCTGGACCATTTAAAAGTGGGTGGTAGGTTACACAGGCTTCCTGGATGTTGTTGTACAGAGGGTTTGCTTGAGGAATTGATGTATAGTAGGATTTGGTTGTGGTCTGACAGGTGTGATTGTGGGGTGACTATGAGAGCGCGGATGCTTGCAGGGTCCATGTCACTGATGGCATAGTCCACCACACTACTACCTACATGGGAGTTAAGTGTATATCTCCCTAGAGAGTCCCCCTTGGTTCGGCCATTAAGGATGTGAAGTCCTAGACCTTTGCAGAGGTTCAGCAGTTGTTTCCCATACTTATTGACTGTGCTGTCATAGCTGTTTCTATCTTTCTGTATGGTTTCAGGGTACTGGGTCTCAGGTCCAAATATATGGAAATTGCCTTCTGAGGTGAGGTAGTCTTTTTCTGTTCCTGTTCTGGCATTTAGGTCACCATAGATAAGTATTTTCCCCAAGGTTTGGAAGTGAGCAGCTTCCCTTTGTAGGATTTGGTAGCTCTCTGGATTAGAGTATGGTGATTCTGCTGGTGCAATATATGCTGCAATTATATTGACTCCATTGCCTTTCTAAGTGAACCTTAGTAGGCCCCATGTTTCTGCATATCAATGGAATTTTCACACCTCTCCTATTTGATTCACAAGGCCAGCAGTTTGCTTTTGTCTACCCCCCACTGATAAACAACAACAATCAAAGGAAGAGCTTACTTAACCTATTCCTTCCCAAAGAGCAATGTTAATCTATACAGCCAGCATCTTACTATCTCTCAGGCCATCAAGAGCTGCATCTCACATTGGGAAAAAACAAGCTAATTTGCTGCAATCTCTAGGGATTTTAAATAAAACGCACAGAGGAAAAAAAGGTGGCCAGGCCCATAAAAAATGCCACACTCAGACTCAGTCCAACTTCAGGGACCCAGGCCCATTCAAGGGAAAGAACTTTCCAGCGATCTCCAGTGATGTGTACTGGAAATCAGAGGCTGAAAGTAGCAGAAGTTACCATGTCCCTAGTCAGAGATGCAGTAACACCCCGGCAGTGAACCCAGTCGCCAATGCTAAGCCCCATGCAGTCACGGCATTGCTCTGCAATGCCCGCTCTATAAACAATAAGACAGCCATTATTGCGGACCTTATTCAGACATGCGATTTTTCATGCATCACTGAAACCTGGACTGATGCCAATGCGGGCCCCACATTGGAAGCAACCATCCCATACAATTACTCAGTCCTAAGTAAGGGAAGACGAGACCGCAGAGGAGGGGGTGTAGCAATTTGTGGCAAAACAACTCTGCAGCTCAGAGCCCTGAATGTTGGCTCAACAAAGTCTTTTGAATGTATAGGTGGCCAGATCTCAGCTGGTAAAGGCTTCAAAATTTTAGTGGTTTATCGTCCTCCCGGAGATGCTGACCCATTCCTACAGGAATTCTCAGAACTTCTGGCAATGCTGACTCTGTCTTATCCGAGATGGATCATCCTTGGTGACTTCAGCGTCTGGGCTGATGACACTCAATCACAAAATGCAAATGAACTAATAAATCTCATGGGTGGACTAGGCTTCACACAAGTTGTAAAATCTGCTACCCACAGAGGAGGGCATACGCTAGACTTACTGTTCCACCTTGGAATGGACATTAGTAACATAACAGTAACCCCAGTGGTGTGGTCAGACCATCACATAATACAGTTTACTATTGAACATCACCCTATCAAGCAGCTCCCTAAAGAAACAATCAAAATACGTCCCCTGAATAAATTAACACCGGAGAGGATAACTGCCAACCTGGATTTTACAAATCTGCTCCACAGTCAAATGGACCCAAACACTCTAGTAACCCAGTACAACAACACGATATATGAAACACTTGACAGTATTGCCCCATGGCGCACCAAATCAGCAACCAAAAAGCAGAAAGCTAATTGGTTTGACAAAACCATCATGGATCTAAAAAAGAAAGGGCGCAGACTTGAAAGACAGTGGCGTAAATCAGGGTCTGAGGAGCACAAATCTAGCCTAATTCAACACCTCAGACAATACCAACAAGCAATAACCAAGAAAAAATCAGACTTTATCTCGCACAAAATATCTACAGCCAACAACAGAGCTGCTCAACTCTTCCACACAGTGGAATCACTCTGCAATCCTTCCTGCCTAAAAGCCCCAACCACATTCTCCAGGGAAAGGTGTGAAGAATTCTCTGCCTTCTTCACAAACAAGGTGTCTACCATCCGTGCCAGCATTACACCAACATTAATTGACCACTGGACTTTGCATCTGCCTACTACCGTACCACCATGGCAAGTCTTTGACACTCTGAGTGAAGAAGATTTTGGAATTCTCATTCAAAGTCTCCGCCCCACTACCTGCGACCTGGATCCTGGCCCAACTGGATCCTTAATGCAGTGCCCAGAGCTGATCAGGCCAGCACTTCACAAAATCACTCAGTGTTCCTTGCAAAGTGGACTTTTCCCAGAAGAACTAAAGAAAGCAATCATAAAACCCCTCTTGAAGAAACCATCACTAGATCCTGATTCTGTAACCAACTACAGATCTGTTGCAAACTTACCATTCCTATCAAAAGTTATCGAGAAAGTAGTCGCCAACCAGCTGGAAGCCAGGCTTACAGATAACAACATCTTTGATACTTTTCAGTCAGGATTCAGGAAAAGGCACAGCACTGAAACAGCATTAGTCCGAGTAATGAATGATCTACTTACTGCAAGGGACAAGGGTGATTGCTCAATTTTGATTCTTCTTGACTTGTCTGCAGCATTTGATACTGTGGATCATGAAATACTAATCCAGCGACTGAAGAATTACTGTGGCCTAAGTACAGTACGTTCTTAGCTGGTTTCAGACCTTCCTATCTGGCAGGACACAGCAAGTATGTCTGGGCACACACTACTCTAATCAAGTGCCACGTCCCTATGGAGTTCCAAAGGGTTCTGTACTATCACCATTACTCTTTGCAGTCTACATGCTCCCACTGGGCAAAATAATCCAGAACTATGGCCTAGGATACCATTGTTATGCAGATGACACACAACTGTATCTGTCCTTCAAGCCTGGCACCCAAGACCTATCAGCATCCATAAATGCGTGTCTAGTGGATTTACAAAATTGGATGAACACCAGCTGGCTGAGGCTGAACTCTGACAAAACAGAGGTGTTGGTGGTAGGTGGTCCACACATGATGGATAAAGTTCAAAACGCTCACCACCTCAAACTAGCAATTGGGGGAGATACTGTACAGTATAAAGACTCTGTGCGAAACCTTGGGGTGATCCTGGATGGAAATCTAAAACTCAAACAGCAGATATCAGCTGTCGTCAAGTCTTCCTTCTTCAATCTAAGAAATATAGCGAAAATCAAACACCTTATCCCAGCTGAAGACCTACCTGCCCGCAGCTCGCACATCACCCCAGTACTGCAAACTCTTCACTGGTTGCCAGTAAAATGGAGAATCAATTTTAAGATCTGCCTGCTGACATTCAAGGCTCTACACCACATGGGACCCAAATACATAGCGGATCTATTGGAACTTTATGCCCCTCCACGCACCCTCCGCTCTGCCAACAAGATGAAGCTAATTATTCCCAGGATACACTTAACATTTGGTGCTCGGGCCTTTTCCTACGCAGCCCCTACTCTATGGAACTCACTTCCACAATCAGTACGAGAGGCTCCCTCTCTGGACAGCTTTAAAAAAAGGCTAAAAACTCACCTCTTTTCCCTAGCCTTTGAGACTGCATAATGCAGGGTCACAGCGCTTTGAGTCCCCAGGGAGAAAAGCGCTATATAAATATTATTGTTATTGTTATTGTTATTTATAGGTTCTGCATTTTAATACCAAGTTGTTCCAATCAGGAAGCTACAGTAGCCTTTTGTCTAGGATGTTCCAGAAGCTCTCAAACCTCAGGACAGGAGAAAAAGGAAAGTACTATGATATCACCAAGGAACACTTTGTACATAAGACCAGGGATTTGTAAATTCCTTGGGCCAGCCCTAGGGGACCAGGTTCTGTACATGCATAACGCAGAGAAGCTGGGAAGTGTTATACATTACCTGCTCCCGGCACAATACAGAAATCCTCCACTTCCTCTTCAGTTTGCGAGTGTTATGCAGCCAGCCAATCACCATGCAGGGAGTGAAGCTACATGGTGATTGGCTGGTTGCATGACACTTTCAAACTGACGAGGAGGGGAGGAGAGCTATATCGTGCCAGGAGCAGGTAATGTATATCACTACTCTGCTGCTCTACATTATGTATGTACAGGACTAGGACCCCTGATTCCCAGGCCCTTCTGCGGGCCACTGTAATAGACCTATTCTGACAGCCTCATGCTCAATAAACCAAGCCTGGGGGCATACAGTATCTCTGCCAATGTATTATGTTACTATGGCCCATACCCTATTAACTTTTCTCATGAGTTTTCCCCAAGGAGTTTATTTTTTTAAACCTTACTAATAAAATACATTTGAAGCTCCATGCAAGAAAATACTCAGAATAAGTTTGATATAACTTTTTACCTACTTATATAAGTACTCTTTCAATTGCTAAGTGCTGAAAAGTTTATTTTTTACATAAAATGAAAAATTAACTTCCTGGGAGCAAACACAGGAGAAAAAAGTTGGATAAGGGTCCATGAATTGAAAGCAAACCCGAGGTGGCCATTTTTGATAAAAAAAAGACAAAACAAACACATGATAACTGATCTAGGGGGCTAGCCGGATAAGGTAGTGTCAATTATTGCTGTTCCCCGACACTACTACATCCCACAATCGCAAACATTAGATTAAGAAAAAACAAACCTGGCCGCGACCCGTGGGGTCATGACGCTGCAGCTCTGGCTCTGTGTGTCTAATCACAGAGCACAGAGGGGCAGGAAGAGGCACGGAAGGGGTGGGAAGAGGCAAAGCTGCCCAATTAGAGTTGGAAAAAGGGCATTCCTAATGCTTAAGTGGGCGTTTTGAAGCAGTAGGGGGGTGGGGGGCGGGGTGGGAGCAGAGACAGTGACACGTGGGAGACACAGAGGTGCAGTATGTCATGAAGTAGGGAACATGCCTCCTATGTGTCCTATCTGCCCCCCCCCCCCCCCCCACACACACACACACACACACTCTGCCCCAGGTAAACTTTAATAAATGTATAAGTTTTTGCAGGGTTGGGTCTGATTTACTATGATATTTTGCACAACATATTTTATTTATTTATTTATTTGTTGTATTTATAAAGCGCCAACATATTACGCAGCGCATATGTAAAGAATAGCGGAGATGCCGCCGCATGGCAAAGCGACATGGCGGCTATCTCTGCGTATCAGCCGGCGGCCTCTGCCGCGCAGCTACATGCTGCTGCTTTGCTTTGTCCTTCTAGTGCACATAGATTGAGAGCTACGCACGCGCGCGTGCGCCAGACGACAGGACCTTTATGCAAGTAGAAGGGGAGTCAGCTGATCAGCCGCTCAGCTGACTCCAGCTCTGCTCCGGATTGGCTGAGTGACTGGGGCGGCGCTGTGAGCACTTTTGAGTATATATAGGACCAGCCTGTCAGTTGCTGGTTGTCTGCTGTTGCGAACGCTAACGTGCTAGCGCTCAGACCTTAGTCAGATCTCACAGTGTGTTAGAACCGGCTGGAGCTGGGAATTCACACTTAGCCAGGTTCTGTTGATAGCTTAAGGTACTAATTGCATTGTGATATTTGTGTACTATTCGTTAGTCTAGATCCAAGGTGTTGAAACCAAGGACTTCACACCTAGACTAGGATATTGCTATATTGCTACTATTATCTGTTATGACCCTCTGCTTTCCTGACTAATCTCCTGTCTGCTGATTCGACACTTCTGCCTATCTGATTACTGTTGCCGACACTGCTTGTACCTTACTCTGAATCAGCCTTATGTCTTTGTACCTTATCTATCCGTGTGTTACCGACCCTGCTCGTCTGACCTTCCTATTCCCACTAGTGGGTCTACCACTAGTGAGAAATTGCTAGAACTGGCACCTGCCTTCTAGGTGATCAGTCCTACAGTACAGTCTGCAACACTTGCTCCTCAAGTGTCTGCTAGCTGCAGTAGAGTTGTAATCACCCGCTCCTCGGGTGATTGTCTTTGTTGTTCAGTCAGTGGTCCCTGCTCCTCAGGTTTCTACTGGCTGCAGTACAGTCTGAGTCCCCTGCTTCTCAGGGGATCCCTGGCTGAAGGTCCATCTGTAATCATTTGCTTCTCAGGTCATCAACTCTGCAGCACAGTCAGTGGGCACTGCTCCTCAGGTGTCCTCGGGTGGCTGCAGTGTAGTCTTCTATCACCTGCTCCTCAGGTGACACTCCTTGCAGTACAGTCAGTGGTTCCTGCTCCTCAGGTGCCACTGGCTGCAGTGCAGTCTGAGTTCCCTGCTCATCAGGGGATTCTTGGCTGCAGTATTGTCTGAGTCTCCCGCTTCTCGGGAGATCTCCTCTTCTCATTACTGTTGCACCAAAACACTACTCGTCATTGGTTGTCCTGTGTCTTGCTATACTAGTATTATTGGTGATTCTGCAGATCACCACATAATCAGGTATAGCGTCTGTATTGTTGGTGATACTGCAGATCACCAATAATCAGAAAAATCTGTGTTGCTGACACCAATCGTTACAACATACCTCTGTTTCCATTTGTACTAATAAGCTGTGGGGAGGAGGAGGGGATATGCAGACTGTCTTCATTGGTACCAAAGGTCCATTCTTCCTGCCCCAGCACCCGCTTTATGCACAGGTACAGCCTCACTGCACAATGTTGCAGTAAATAAAAAAAAATGACTGTGAAATAACAAGATCCGTGGTGATTTGAACCTGAAGTATTATACAGTGATTTCGGTTTTTAATCATCCAGCCAACTGGTCCAGTCCTGGTGTGCAATTTCAGAGTGTATTTAGAGCCGGCATCCGTGGAATATATCAGCTGACAAACCAGCTGCTATCATATCTGACAGTAGACTTTTCAGTGGGAGAAATAAAGAGCAGCTGCAATGTCGACAGCCTAATATGTATCTACCAAAAATATGATCACTGTTTTATTAATATAACATTATAAATGTGGCAGAAATATAAAAAAAATGTCAAAAAGTTGATGTTTCTTGTCTACCTTTTTTAATGGCCTCACGGTAATATTATAGTTAGCTCTAGACTAGTATGTATCCACACGTTTCATGTGGAAAAATACCTACATTCCTACAATGTGCCAAACAATCTCAGCTGTTCGAAAACTTAACCTGTTAAATAACATCTTCTGGCGCCACCTTAAGGTCTCTCCAGGCACAGCATCACTGAGCATCACTAAGAAATTCAAACTGAAAACATTTAAATAGAGTCTGAAGCAATATTTAAAAATCGATAGTTAAAAAAACAAAAACAGTAACTTACCTAAGGAGGGAGAAGGCTCTGGGTCCTATAGAGCAGAGCTCCCCAACCCTGTCCTCAAGATCCACCAACAGTACATGTTTGGCAGGAAACCACAAACATTCACAGGTGAGGTAATTAGTGTCTTAGCAGAGCTGTTTACCTACCTGTGTGGATTTCCACAAAACATGCACCGTTGGTGGGCCTTGAGGACAGGGTTGGGGAACACTGCTAGAGCCTTTCCAGTCCTCTCCTGGTCCCTGCATTTTCCAGGAAGGGCTCCACTTCTGCTTTGGGTGGACTTCAGAGGTTTTCAGGAGCACTCGGGTTTCCGAAGACGGCTGCTCCGTACTGCACATGTGCGAGTGCCCTCTCTCGCACACTCGTGCACGCTCGGTACAGAGCCGCCCGTCTTCGGGATCACTCTGGCTCCCAAAGACTTCTGAAGTCTCCCACGGCAGGAGATTTGAACGGAGGAGGCTGCGGAGGATCGAGCAGATGATGCAAGAAACAGGAAGGCTCATCAGGACCCAGAGCCTTCCCCATCCTTAGGTAAGTATCTGTTTTTTATTTTAAATATCGCTTCAGATTCACTTTAAGCATATACAATGTGCGTAAAGACTCCCTGCACATTGCAAATCCATTTTGCAATTCCGATTTTCCCTGAATGCAATCAACAGAAAAATGGAGGAAAAAACGCAGCATGCAGTACCGATTAAAAATCGGAATCGGATGTAAAAACCGATTAAAAATCGGAATCGCATGCAGTGTGCAGGGAGCCTTAGCCCTTTTTCTGCAAACAAACTAAAATGCAAACACACTGCAATTATCTCTTATTTTCCACTGATTTAGCCACAATTGCAGTGCATTTGTGATTTGCGCGGGAATGTGTTATGAATTGCCGAATCGTGGGGAAAAAATTATGAAGTGGCGGGATTGCTATGCGATTTTCCTGCACGCCTATCGCACTAATAAAAACGTTCACTGCAGATTCTATTAGCATGACTAGGGATTTGCAATCTGCAAGCGATTCATCTCTGCTCTCCATTGCTGGTATCAAGAAGAAATTTCAATGCAGCCCCCTGTACAATAGTACATTACAAGGAACTGGGGACCACCAATGGATGCAAAACCAGCATTTCTGAAGGGGCTACACTAACAATTCGACCAATAAGGGGGCAAGGCTGGTGGTGGGAACATTGGAGGCACGTGTGTAATGGAGGGAGCAGTGGTGGAAGATTAAAGGTCGGAGGGGACCTTTAATCTTCCACCACTGCTCCCTCCATTACACACGTGCCTCCAACGTTCCCACCATCAGCCTAGTCCCCTTATTGGTCGAATTGTTAGTGTTAGTGTAGCCCAAGAATTAAGCAAACCATGTATATGGTATCTGTTTTCTCAGTTAAAAATGAGAGACCCTGTGTTTATATCGTCTTTTTTGGAATTAAAAAAGAATGAATAGAAAAAATACCTGCCACAGATTTGACAGTTTGGAAGCTGGAAAACATTAAAAGCGGTCGTCATTCACCTATCATACAGTATACATTTCAAACTTACATTTGCAACTTTTCGATACAAAAGAAGACTATGGGATTCTGAGAAAGTCCTATTTAGGAGTAGGTCTATAGGTACAATCATTTATTTTATCAGTTTGTTTTCACTTCGGATGTGCTTTAAACACACATATCAGTATACCACTTGGAATCAGCAGCACGGTGTCGTAGTGGTTAGCGCTTTCACCTTGCAGCACTGGGTCCCTGGTTTGAATCCTAGCCAGGTCAAAATCATTACTTTTCTCCTATGTTGTTGTCACTTACAGTAGGTAGTAGAAATATGACCTTACCGACAGGTTTTAAACTAGTCCATCTCTTCATGGAGGATTCTCAGCAAGGCTTTTATTCTTTATAAAGACATTACCTAAAAAGGATTTATATAATGATGCTGGCCAGCCTCCCTGCTCACTTCACACTTTTTTGGCAGTTGGACAGAGCATCTGCTAGTCACTGAGTGCTTCTGAATCTAAACAAAACCCTGAGAATCCCCCACGGGGAGATGGGTTAGTCCAAAACCTGACGGTTCTGTCAGATTTCTACTGCATACTGTAAGTGACAGCAACATAGGAGAAAAGTAATTTATGGCGCATTTTACTCTGAAAGAAACACACTTCTAATTTGTCTGTATTGACATGTATTTTACGATTTTCACGATAGTGGTCTTTAAACATAAACTATAACAGCTAGAAGAATTTATTTCAGTGCTGTGTAGGCAGATTAGCATCTAATTATTTTAGTGAATGCTTTTACTGTTAGGTGTAACTGAAATAATAGTGATGTGTTATAAGGAAAACCTTACTAAACACGGCAGATCTTAATGGTCCTGATGGTAACAGCAGACTGGCCACCCGCTTGTTGTCTACATGGAGACATGCTGTGGCCAGCAGACAGCTCTCCCTGCCAGCAGACACATCTCATTCATGTAAAAGGAAGTAAACTGTCCTATACTTAATAATGATACACAAATCACACGGCCCTTTCCATCAAGGGACTAAAAAACTCTACTAAGCACTTTCTGCATTCATACTGGCCTTATGTGTCAACTTTACATATACAGCAGCTATTCACATAGGGAAGGATTCAACATTTTAGAACTGTTCCTATCACTGCACAATATGTCTCAATGTAAAATAAAAAAGCCCCACAACCAAAAACTAATAGGTGGTTAAAGGGAACCTTAACTGAACGGGGGGGGGGGGGGGGGGGGGGGGGTAAAGAGTTTCACTTACCTGGGGCTATTACCAGCCCCCTGCAACAGTCCTGTGCCCTCGGAGCCGCTCTGGAATCCTCCGGTCCCCCGCTGTCACCTAGTTTCGTTTTTGACGACTCACCAGTCGGCCGGCCACTATGCGTATTATTGGACGCATTCCCTACTGCAATTAGCACTGTTGAGGACCGCAACGCGTACAAAAATACGTGTTGCCGCATATCTACGCGTGCGGAATGCAGCAACGCGTATTTTTGTACGAGTTGCGGTCCGCAACAGCGCTAATTGCAGTAGGGAATGCGGCCAATAATACGCATAGCGGCCGGCCGACTGGTGAGTCGTCAAAAACGAAACTTAGTGACAGCGGGGGACCGGATGATTCCAGAGTGGCTCCAATGTCACAGGACTGCTGCAGGGGGCTGGTAATAGCCCCAGGTAAGTGAAACTCAGTTAAGGTTCCCTTTAAAGCACAACTATCAATAAGCAAGTGTTCTAAAACTAAAATGTACAAATAATGTCTAAGTATTATTTAAAGTGAACCTGAGGTGAGAGTGATATGGAGGCTGCCATATTTCATTCCTTTAAAACAATACCAGTTGCCTGGCAGCCCTGCTGAGCTATTTGGCTGCAGTAGTGTCCAAATAACACCAGAAACATCAGTAAGACACTTTAACGCCAAGAAGTTCTGGTTCACCATGAGCTTGCTGGGTAGTTTATAACAGGGAAGGAAAAGGTAAGCAGGGAAAAATTACAGCAGTTTTTAGGAGCATCCAGATAAGCTATACCCATCCCAGTTTAAAAAACATGTTTATTGATAGTTATCCTTTAACTTTTTTGCTGCCAATGATCTTAAAACAGACTGGCCACAGGTTTTTTCCCTGGCTGGTTTAGGTGATCATTATATTGTAACAGGTCTTTGTGCTCTGAAACTAGACTGAAAGTGGTTATGATGTAGATTGCTAAAGTCTAAACTGGTCACATGATATACAGTCTTAAAAGGAATATGTGAGAGACATATGTAGGCAGACATATTTATTTCCTTTTAACCACTTAAGTCTATCTGGATAAGTATTATCGTCCCGATAGGTGCCACTAAAGTCAAACTAGACGAGTACTCTTATCCAGTGTTGAAGCGGCGGTGCGCACGCATGTGCAGGGCCGTGGTCCTGTGCACCCTATCGGTTTTCAGTTTCGGCGATTGGGGAAGGAAACCAATCGCAGTGCCTGTAATGAATGGACATGACCCCGATCACGGGTCATGTCTATTCATAAAAATGAATGGAATAAAAATGTAAAACAAAATAACAAAACACTTCCTGGTAAACCAGGAGTTGAATTGCACACCACTGATTTTTTTATTAATAAAATTAAATAATTAAATCACTTCCAACCCCCTTCCAACCACCACCCAAGTTACATAAAAAACAGTAAAAAATTCCATAAATAGTTACCTTAGGGACTTAGCTTTTTTTTTTTTATCTGTATGTTATAAGGGTATATTCCTGTTATTTTAGTACATGAAGGCTTACAATTGATTATTGTAAAAATGTTGCAGGTTGTGGCAGAAAAGTAGTTAAAGAGAACCTGAACTGAAAGAAAAAAGTAAAAATAACCATACACAGGTCATACTTACCTCCCGTGTAGTCTACTCATCAATCTCTTTCTCCTCTCCTGCGTCCCATTTGTCCACTGTAAAGAATGGAATTCTCCGTCCTCCATTTTACAAATGGCCATTACCCCATAACTGCTTCCTGGTCAGCACACTTTTAAACTGTAATATCACCCACTTGAGCCATAGGGAAACATGGACATCACCTTGCACATTCAGTTTTAACTGACAGCAACTGGTATATTTCACTTCTGACAAAATATTGTCAGAACTGAAAGGGATCACTGTAAGAAGAAAATGGTGAGCTTCTGAGAGAAACTGACTGTGATGTTAGTATGTAATATTCATTTGCAGCTACGTCATGTGCTTATTTTAAATAATCTTCCTCACTCCAGGTTCCCTTTAAAAACAAGCCATGGAGTGACGTCAACAAGTGCGACGCTGGTCGGACGCGGCCTGGTGGAATCACGCAGGAGGTTTTCCTTTTGCCAGCAGGCGGACGCACATTGGAGGAAAGGGCTAGGTCAGGTGTACATCGGCTTTCCATTAGCCATCTGCCAAGTGCTGTTTGCTCACTTTAATCCCTCACCCGCAATCTTCGCGGTATATCCATCTGGAGAGAGGGCAAGGCTGGCTTGTGTTTAACCATAGCCCCCAACCGTCCCGTTTGCGGCGGGACAGTCCCGATTTGGGGGGGCTGTCCAGCTATCCCGTTATGACCCCCCAGTGTCCTGGGCGGCTGGGGGGTCAGATGTGCAAAAGAAATGATGGAGGCCCCAGCCGGCGGATGTGTGTGGGATGCGGGTCTGGGATAGTATTGTCCCCCCCTCCCTCCAAATGTGCCCCCCAGTGTCCTCCTGTATGCAGAGATAAGAGCGCAGCGGAGCGGGCAGTCTTACCATTCCTTCTCGCGTACGGGCATCTCTTGCTTCCATCTACTGCCTGTGATGTCACAGGAAGCAGGAAGCGGAGAAGACCAGATGCCCGTATGCGAGAAGAAGAATATAAAATGATTGACTAGGGGTGTGTCAGGTGGTGTGGTTGGGGGTGTGTCGGGGGCATGGATTAAGTGTCCCGCTGTCTCATCTCAAAAAGTTGGGAGGTATGGTTTAACAATTTTTTTGCCACAACCTGCAACATTTTTACAATAAAAGTTATAAGCTTTTACGCGATGTGGAGCCTTTGTTTGTATACACAGCCACGGAAGAGGTGACATTGGATTGCCAGAGGAGCTGTGGGGTTACCTATACCCCAGAGGTGAAAACGGGCCCGGAAGGCCGCAACGCGGTGAGTTCATACATGAAGGGGGGAGTCTGCTGTGTGGAATCTGAATAAGAGACTCTGCTTTACACAAGAATTATAATGTGCGCTAGCCTATTTATTTAAAGAGAACCTGAAATGAAAATAAAAAGTCAAAATAACCATACCAAGGTCATACTTACCTCCTGTGTAGTCTACTACTCAATCTCTTTCTGCTCTCCTGCGTCCCATTTATCCACTGTGATCAGTGGATTTCTCTGTCCTACATTTTGAAAATGGCCATTATCCCATAATAGCTTCCTGGTCAGCACACTGTTTAACTGTAATATCATCCACTTGAGCCATAGGGAAACATGGACATTACCTTGCACATTCAGTTGTAACTGACAGCTGCTGATATATAACTAACAGCAACTGGTATATTTCAGTTCTGACCTGCGCGCCCATATATTAATTTTTTTGTACGATCCATCATAGGTGGGAACAGGGGTTAACCCACAACAATTTGGGCAGCAGCATGTGGGCAGTAGAAGTTCTAGTCATTATCAAGCAGCGCCTTCCAATATTTGTTCAGTTCTGACAAAATATTGTCAGAACTGGAAGGGATGACTGTAAGAAGAAAATGGTGAGCTTCTGAGAGGAACTGACGGTGAGGTAAGTATATAATATCCATTTGCAGCTACGCCATTTGTTTATTTTAAATAATTTTCCTCACTTCAGGTTCCCTTTAAGGCATTTTCAAATGTATGGCAGTCAGAGGCTCTAACCCTTCCTCACAATCCAAAGCTAAAGTCCTTTTATAGTTGCTGTTATCCCAGCAGCTTCATTACATTTCCTAAAACTGACCATTCATTTCATCCACAATAATTGGCTCTACATTCTTCCTTCCCAGACAAATGTGTGCAGCGGGGCCCATAACAGCTGGACGGCCTGGCGTGGCCATCGGTACATCCGTGATATTTTGGCGATTTTCATCTCCTTGACTGAACAATAATGAACAATGAGTGAGAATAAATTACACACTAAGAAAATGAATTTCGTGAATATTTTTTGCTTCACGATATTGGTTCATATTTCAACAGGTTCATGACGGTCAAATTGGAATGCGAAATATAAACAGCCTCCCTTAAAGGCCATCTTTTTAGAAATGGGCTTCTTCTAATGATGTCATTCACCATCGTTTATGGTGCATGAAACACAACAAAAATACCAAGTATTCCGCAATGCACAGGTATTGTATTAGCCATTGTTATCAACATGCATCCATCAGCCTGATCGCTCAGGCTTGATGAGAATAAGTGGATTTCCTGCAGCTTATTTACCTAATTTGCATGGCGAACTCGGGAAAGCTTTCTAAGCACCTATTTGCCCGAACTCCCACACTACTCGCTGCTACAGCAACCCCATTCGCTTAACACTCAGCAAAACATACATATAGACGGGATAAGTGGATACTGTTACTCAGCTCTCTGCCTCTGTAATCAAAAGAGAAGCTATGTGACAATACAAAAACCAGCCCACCCTTTCAGGTTCATGAGAGGATTGACAAGATGCTCTACCAGTATGTAGAAGCAAAAAGTACAACCTCATATTCAAAGTGACCCTAAGGCCTCTTTCACAGTGCGGCGTTAAAGTCGCACGTTATAAAATGTTTCAACGCAGAGTAACGGACAGCAATGCAAAGTCTGTGTGACATTCACAGTGCACACGTTGCGTTTGTGTGTAGCATGTAGCGTTATTAGAAAGTGCTGCATGCTGTGCGTTATACACGTTATTACCTGCGTTAGACTGTTTGCCCATGCTCAGTAATGACTTGGAAGGATACTTTTCATTAACTGTATGCTCTACTGTATGCGACGATAATGGGGCATTAAGTTGTGGTGCGACTTTTTAGGGGCGTTGCAAATTTGCGTATGAAAACACAACGTTCCACTGTGTAATACAAACTCGAGCAATACAAACGGAACATATGACGGTACAGGACATAACAACACGTTAGCTTCAGGGAAAACTGCATGCAAAACTATTTTACTTTGTTCCACAGCTATACACACAGGACTGGGGCCTGACCTGGCCCCAGTCCTCACCTCCTTGTTCAATCTCTCCCTTTCCACAGGCATCTTCCCCAAAGCATTCAAACAGGCCACTGTACTTCCCCTGCTGAAAAAACCCTCACTCGACCCATCCCTACCCTCAAACTACCGCCCAATCTCCCTCCTTCCCTATGCTTCTAAACTCCTCGAACGCCTAGTCCACCAGCGCATTACCCAATACATCAACACCAATACCCTACTTGACCCCCTACAGTCTGGATTACGACCTGCACACTCAACTGAAACAGCCCTCGCCAAGGTGGTCAACGACCTTACCCTTGCCAGGGCCAAAGGCAGTTATTCCATCCTGCTCCTCCTTGACCTCTCTGCAGCATTTGACACTGTTGACCACTCCCTCCTCCTCCAATCACTACAGTCCATGGGCATCCATGGCCTTGCCTTGGCCTGGATCTCCTCCTACCTAGCCAATCGCTCCTTCACCACTTCCTTCAATGGCTCCTCCTCAACCCCTGCCCCCCTCTCAGTTGGGGTCCCCCAGGGCTCTGTTCTAGGCCCCCTTCTTTTCTCCATATACACTTCCTCAATTGGCAAGCTTATCTCCTCCCTGGGCTTCAATTACCACCTTTATGCAGATGACACTCAGATTTACCTCCATACCCCCGATCTCTCATCCACCACCATAAACAAGGTCTCCTCGTGTCTCTCAGCAATTTCCTCCTGGATGTCAGCTAGGTTCCTAAAGCTTAACCTAGACAAAACTGAGCTCCTGATCTTTCCACCCCATGCTGCTGCACCCCTCCCAGATTTCCACCTCACAATCGACAACACAACCATTCTCCCTACCTCCCAGGCCCGCTGTCTGGGTGTCACCTTGGACTCTGACCTCTCCTTCATCCCACACATCCAAAACATCACCAGAGCCTGCAATTTCCCCCTCCGTAATATCTCCAAGATCCGCCCCTTCTTAACCCCGGACACGACCAAACTGCTCATCCATGCCCTCATCATCTCCCGCCTTGATTACTGTAACTCCCTCTTTTCTGGCCTCCCCCTGAAACGCACTGCCCCCCTTCAATCAGTGATGAACGCGGCTGCAAAATCCATTCTTCGCACTGCTCTGCATCCACATCTCCCCTTTGTGAATCCCTGCACTGGCTCCCTATCCGTTTCAGGATAACTTTCAAGATTCTATGCCCTTGCGTATAAATCTGTGCTCAAAACCTGCCCTATCTACAGCTTGTTCACAGGTATACACCAGGTCGCCCCCTCCGATCCTCCAACGACCTTCGCCTCACCACCCCACGCATTTCACACTCCCATGCCCGCCTGCAGGATTTCTCAAGAGCTGCCCCCACCCTCTGGAATGCCCTTCCACCACCCATCAGACTTGCTCCCTCTTTCAACACATTCAAGCAAGCCCTCAAAACCCACCTCTTTATGATGGCCTACCCACCTACTACCACACAGTAACTCTCTAAGGAATATTTAACAGCCCCCCCTAATGTTTCCACCCCTCCCTTTAGATTGTAAGCCTCTGGCAGGGTCCTCCACTCCCTAGTGTAATCTACAGGATCATGTGCTATGACAGCCTGTACTTGTATTACTGGGCCTACCTAACCAGCCCATATTGCATGATCATGTATTTTGTACAATTTGCATGTATAACTTTGTTCTATGTGTATAACCCTATGTCTGTCCTCCTTGTATCATTGTATATATTTATTGTCCAGCGCTGCGTAATATGTTGGCGCTTTATAAATACAATAAATAATAATAATAATAATACACAGAGAATAATACGCCCATTTCTGCTGCTGCTAACATTAGAAAGAGTAAGGGCGTGTTTCCACTTGAGCCTAAACCACCGCGAATCCGCAGAGTTTCCCCGCAGGCGAATAGTGCGAGGAAACTCTGCCGTAGGGTGCAATGGTAACGCTGGCCGAATCGCTACCGCTAGCGATTCGGCTGGCTTTTCCATCCGAATCGGCGCGGGAGGCTGCGGATCCCATAGCCGTGCATGGCCCGGCTGATGGGATTGGTCTGTTTTCCCCGCAGACCTGGAAGAGCCGGCTCGCGTTTCACAGACGCGCGCCGCTCTAGTGGAATCGCGCCCTGAGACTCTCTCATTTGATGTTTCAGAGCAAACATAGATCCTTATTGAATTTGCTTTAGGCTAGGTGCACACTCAGCAGAAACGCAAGCGTTGCGGAAAACGCTGTGTTTTTGCCGCTAATGGAAATCTATGGGCCGCAGAAAAAAACGCATATAAAAACGCATACGCATATAGTTTTGTGATGTATTTCCGCTTCCAGTTGTCTTCCTGGTGATTTGTGATTTATAAATCGAAATATAAAAACGCATTAAAAACGCATACAAAATGCATATGCGTTTTGTATATGCGAACCGCAAATGCATAAAAACGCACGCAAAACACTAGAAAAACGCTTAATGCAAACGCACTAAAAGCGCACACAAAAAACCCCGCAACATTTCGCGCTCTGTTATGTGTGCGCCCAGCCTTTTTTCATCTTCAGTTTAAAATAACTTTTCAGCACTTTACAATTAAAAAAGTACTAAAAAGTACCAGTAGGTGAAATAGTACTGTCTAAATTATTCTGAGGAATATTCTGAGTGAGGAGAAAACTAAGGAGTATGAGGAGAAAACTTAGTATGAGGGCTCGTTCACACTGCAGGCGTTTTCAGCCTTATTTCATCCGCGTGCGCTTTTTTAAATTGCTCCCCGAACGTTTGTGCAATGAATGTCTATGAGAAGGTTCATATCAGCGTGAGTCGTGCGCTGGGCAGACAGCATTTTTGGGGTGATTCCGCCTCAATGGAAGGTATAGGAGAAACGCAAAACGCTCACAAAATCGCTAATGTCAGGAAGTGAAAACCCGCAATTGCTTGGCAAAACTGCTTAGAAGAGCAGGGTTTAAAAAAAAAAAAACACAGAGGTTATCGCCAGGAATCGGAAAAAAAAAAACGCCACGAAACCCGCCCAACGCGGACGACCACGCGAACGGAACCCAATGTGAACGAGGCCTAAAGAAGAGAAAACTTAGAGAAATAGTGACTGCAATAGGGGCCATAAAGTGAAAATAAATGTATGAGATAAACAAATCTATCTGTAGTCCTAATCCTGTATTGGTAGTCCTAATAGTGGGTGCCGAAGCATGCCAAAATGCTAATTGCTGCAATTTGCATACCGGCTTGCCTCGGCGCCTACGAGTTTATCGGGTGTCTCTGGACGCCCAGATTTACCTTCTTTGCCACAAATTGAGGCTTTGTAGCGTAGGGGGGTTTGACTACATTATTCTTGATTTATATAGCGCCAGCATTTTCCGTGGCACGGTACAACAGTATACAGGGTAATACAGTGATACAAGCCCTTGAGAAAGCAGGTGTGGACCCCAGCGATACTTGTGGGGCAATCCTTGGCAAGCTTCCCGGACCTCCTCCTGGCTGCTAGCTACAAACCTGTCATTCATTTGTGTAGTATCACTGCATTCCAAACTCAGTTGCACTGTCTACAACAGTTGGATGCTGCTCCACTCAGATATGCACTTTAGTAGGTTTAGGTTGTATGTTTTAAGGACATCCGAGGTGAAAATAAACTGATGAAAAAAACAATTGCATCTATGCTTCTTTGCCTAAAAATGACCTTTTTTTTAGATAGTTTTATTTTATATTTAAACCACTTGATGACCCACCCTTTACCCCCCCTTAAGGACCAGCGCTGTTTTTACTGATCTGTGCTGGGTGGGCTCTGCAGCCCCCAGCACAGATCAGGTAGCAGGCAGAGAGATCAGATTGCCCCCCTTTTTTCCCCCCTATGGGGATGATGTGCTGGGGGGGTCTGATCTCTTCTGCCTGCTGGGTGATGCGGGGGGGGGGCACCTCAAAGCCCCCCTCCGCGGCGAAATTCCCCCCTCCTCTCCTACCTGCTGCCCCCCCGGCGATCGAGGCTGCACAGGACGCTATCCGTCCTGTGCAGCCAGTGACAGGACGTCCCCTGTCACATGGAGGCGATCCCCGGCCGCTGATTGGCCGGGGATCGCCGATCTGCCTTACGGCGCTGCTGCGCAGCAGCGCCGAACAAATGTAAACAAAGCGGATTATTTCCGCTTGTGTTTACATTTAGCCTGCGAGCTGCCATCGGCGGCCCGCAGGCTATTCACGGAGCCCCCCGCCGTGAATTGACAGGAAGCAGCCGCTCGCGCGAGCGGCTGCTTCCTGATTAATTAGCCTGCAGCTGGCGACGCAGTACTGCATCGCTGGTCCTGCAGCTGCCACTTTGCCGACGCACGGTATAAGCGTGCGGTGGGCAAGTGGTTAAATCAAGTTTTTAAGTTTTACTGTTTCCTTGTTTCTGCTCAATGACACCTTCAATGAAGCATGCCAGAGCTCAAATCTATGAATTACTGACCTTTTTCATTTCTTTCCTGCTCTCAGAAGCCATTTGCTGGCAGGAATGTGTTTGATGGCTGTAATAACTTAGCATTGAGTATTATGCTATAGTCCGACCCGGTCCCGACCCAGACAGAAACTGTTACTTGCATACCTGATGTTTACCTCTTTCAGGCAAAGAAAGAAAAAAGGAACACAGCCTAGTTATTTGTGTGCTAGGCACTGTACATACACATGTCTATCTCATCATGTCACTTGTCACCTTGGTTGTCCTTTAAGGATTATATGTATTTGGTGCTTTCCCTTTTGTACAAAATATTTTTTAAGGTTTGCACTAAGTGCTTTTTTGAATGCTTTAATCACCCCCTAATTTATGCACTTTGAACCCGGGTTCTATAGTTGAAGTGGTTGTGATTGAACTGTAGCTATGATATATATATATTTACTTTGATAAGGATGGTCAAAGAGGAGGTGTATTATTCCTGTTTTTAAATGATTTTATGTGGTTGAAATATCTTAAATATATCTGAAATAATGCTGTAATTGAAAAACTTTCCAAAAAATGGTGTTGTGATTTGACCATTCTTTTCTCTGGTTGTATAATGCTCATTGTGGTCAATGGTCAATAATACACATATTGGGTAGATACAATAACCCAATCTTTGTTTGACTGTTATTTTTGTAAATAAAGGCTTGTAAATTATTGATATAGTATAAAAATACACTAAACTGAAAAAATAATGGCTGAAAACGTAAAAAAATATTTTTTATCTTATTCTTTTTAAAATGCATACAAAATAAAATAATTCTTAGAAAAAAAGTACTACTTCACAGAAAGCATAATTTATGTCCTCCCCCCCCCCCCACAAAAAAAAATATATATATAGATCATTTTAGGGTGATAAGTAGCGATAAAGTTATTGGTGAATGAACGGAAGGAGTGTGATGTGAAAATTGCTCTGGTTTTTAAGGGGAAAAACCTGTGGTTGGGAAGTGGTTAAAAGGAAGTTGACAAGGGCACATTTTATATTCCTTACTTAGACTTACTTAGTTTCTTCTTTCTAAGTTTCCTGTGAACATTTCAGTATTTGACTTTGCACTTGGTGTTGCCCACAGATATCCCTGTGCAAGGTGCTGGCTACACTACAGAGCAGGAGAACGGGAGAGGTGACGCCAAGTCTAGCAGCATATGAGGCATGTGGACGTATAGAACGGAAAGAATTGACAGAATTGACAGATTACTGGGTGGGGCTGGGGAAGACCCGGCTGTCATGGTACACATTGGCACCAATGACAAAGTTAGTGGGAGATGGAAGGTCCTCAAAAATGATTTTCAGGTACTTGGAGATAAACTTAAAGCAAGGACCTCCAAGGTGGTGTTTTCTGAAATACTGCCAGTGCCACGTGCTACATCTGAGAGACAGAGGGAGCTTAGGGAGTTAAATAAGTGGCTGAGAAATTGGTGTAGGAAGGAAGGGTTTGGGTTCCTGGAGAACTGGGCAGACTTTGCAGTCGGCTACAGGTTCTACAGCAGGGATGGGCTGCACCTTAATGGGGAGGGTGCAGCTGCATTGGGGGAGAAGATGGCTAAACGGTTGGAGGAGATTTTAAACTAGGATCTGGGGGGAGGCGGGAGGATAAAGTCTCAATACATAGACAAGATGAGGTAAAAAGACAGTGGGAACCTATCATTATGGAGGGTGGAGAGGGGGGTGGGGACAGTGTAAAGATTAAGGAGGTTGGTAAAAATTCAAGTAGCCAATTTCATGTAAACAAAATTGGTAAATGTGGTGGTAAAAATATAAAGTGCATGGTAACCAATGCTCGGAGCCTTGCAAATAAAATAGACGAACTAGAGTTCATTCTGAATGACAAAGGCTATGACATTGTGGGAATAACCGAGACATGGATGGATGAAAGCCATGACTGGATAGCTAATTTAAAAGGATACAATGTGTTTAGGAGGGATAGAACAGGGAAAAAAGGTGGAGGGGTTTGTCTCTTTGTTAAGAATTCTCTTACAGCTGTCCTCAACGATGAGATGGAGGAAGATTGCGAAGATGTGGAGTCCGTTTGGGTAAATATTCATGGTGGAAATAAAAGTTGCCAATTGCTTATTGGGGTATGCTACAGGCCACCTCTTATTAATGAAGCTGCAGAACTGCGATTACTACAGCAGATTGAAAAAGCTGCAGGTAAAAATGAGGTCATAATTATGGGCGACTTCAACTTTCCAGACATTGACTGGAGTATTGAGGCTACCCATTCTGGTAAAAGCAGCAGATTTCTGGCAGCACTACAGGACAATTACTTGACTCAAATGGTAACTGAACCAACTAGGGGGAATGCGTTACTGGATCTGATCATTTCTAATAGACCAGATAATGTATCAAATGTGCAGGTTCAAGAACATTTGGGAAATAGTGATCACAACATGATAACGTTTGAGCTGGTGACTGATAGGCCACGGGGCAGCGGGACCACTAAAACTATGAACTTTAGAAAAGCAAAGTTCACTCAAATTAGGCAGGCACTAAGTTTGGTGAACTGGGATAATGTACTACAAGGGGAAGACACTGAAGGGAAATGGCAAGCTTTTAAACTTATACTCAATCAATACTGTAGTATGTATATCCCATATGGAAACAAAATGTCTAGGAATAAAAAAAGGCCTCTATGGATGAATAGAAAGGTTAAAGATAAAATGAAGAGGAAAAAGAATGCCTATAAGGTCTTAAAACAGGAGGGGACAGAGGGTGCACTAAGCAATTATAAGGAGTGCAATAAAAACTGTAAAAAAGAAATTAGGCAGGCAAAGATTGAAGCTGAAAAACAAATCGCTAAGGATATCAAATCTAACCCAAAAAAGTTTTACAAGTACATTAACTCTAAAAAAAGAAAGGTTGACTGTATAGGACTCCTAAAGGATGAGGATGGGAACTCAATGGTGGATGACCAAGGTAAGGCAGAGTTATTGTGATGATTTGCTCAGCTGCCTGTGCAGACAGGCAGCCCTTTGACCATTGTGTAAGTTTGCATGCTGCAGGACTCTGGAAAGAAGAGTTTCTGTCAGTTTTGCAGCTTGTGCTTGCAGAGGAATTTGCATACGTTGTCATGCAAATTGCCTGGCCACATTCATTGGAGGCGTGTACTATAAGTACTATGTCTTTCCCACAATGCTTGGCTGGTCATTTCCCTTCCATGCTCAGTTCCTGATGGACACTGCTGGAGTGTCAGCCATTGCTATCTAGTATAGTTAATTCCTGGGGGTTGCTTTAGGCTCCCCTTCTAGCCCAGTTAGGTTGTATTATCTGTATTGCCTGTTCTGTCTTGTCTTGCCTGTTTGCCATTGTCCTGTCCCTATGGTGGTTGACAGGAAATGGTTCTGATCTATGTTCTTGGAGTATGGCTGGTGCAGCGGTTGCTACCAGCTATCTCTTCTGTTCTGTCTTCTGGGATCGCGCTAACTACTTTGTGCTAGCGCTGGGGATCCTTCTGTTCTGTCTCCTGGGATCGCGCTAGCTACTTTGTGCGAGCGCTGGGGATCCTTCTGTTCTGTTTCCTGGGATCGCGCTAGCTACTTTGTGCGAGCGCTGGGGATCCTTCTGTTCTGTCTTGTCGGTCGCGATTGCGCTGTCACCAACGGCGGTTGATAGCGAATCGTTCTGTCTTGCTGAGATCGCACTAGCCGCTAGCGTTAGCGGCTGTGGATCTTTCTGATCTGTGTTCCTGCTTGGATCACACTTGCTCTGGCGGAAGAGCGGTGGATCCTTCCTGCCTAGTTCTTGTTTTTCGTGTGTCTGTCTTGTCCGCTGCGCTTGCTACAGGCTCGGTGAGGTAACCGTTAAGCAAGCGCTCGCGTCCCCTGTTTCATGTTTGTCTGTTTATGGTTAGTTAGGCGTGCTTGTCTCTATTGTGCTTATCACGTGGAGATCGCGCATAACCGCGTGCACTGTTGCGAATGAGTGCGGTGTTCGCGGTTAGCTAGCGGTTGTTATTTTCCGTATCTCCTTATTGTATTTGCTGTGCCTTTGCTACCCTCGTATTCTATTCTGTTCTGCCTTGTGTCACGTCTCGCGATCGCACCTCTCGCGATCGCGTTCCTATTTCGTATCTGCTGTTGTGTGTGCGCGGTCGCGGAGTGGCGACTGGATTGGCGCACACACATACAACCTATCCCTTTTGCTCAATCTCATTCGCAATCGCCTCTCTTGCGATTGCGTTCTGCGCTTCGTACAATTCCTGTCTGGCACTTGTGGAGGTACAGAGGATTGGTTCCTCTGCACTGCCCAGCGCCATCTGCCGACAGGAATTTCCCTCTACAGGTGCATAGCACCTTTTGCTGGGTTCCTGCAAATTATACGCTTGTGGAGGATCTCCGCCGTGTCAGCGCACGCGTTGTGCGCTGATCACGGGGAAAGTTCCACAATCGTGACAGAATGACCAGCCCAACCCAAAACCCCAGTGTAGACGGAATTTCTGATTTGTACGATTTTGTCGAGTTTGGGTCCTGTGTCTTTAAGAGCTTTAAAAGGCTAAATTCAGAGACCAAGGCGGAATTTCTTTCTGAATGTGTGAGGTTTTGTCTGAATCCCACCTTTCAGATTTCTGATCCGTCCACGTCGGCTCTTCTGTTTGCCTATGTGCTCTTAAAAGACGATTTGTTCACCTGGGCATATAATCTGTTAAAAATCAATTCTTGGAATGGTAATCTGTATCAGTTGCTTGCAGTGATATTCTCTCACTGGTTTAAACTGCCTGGCTTACCACCTGCTCTGATTGAGTGTGTAGCTGCTGATAAGTCAGCTGATCTTTCCCTTCCATGCAAAACTTTTCAGTATGACAATCAGTTCAATGTGTCTGTTGCCACTTCAGGTTTTAAACAGCAGACATGCAAAGTGGCGAAAAAGAGAAAAACTAAAAAACGCAAGCATCGGAATAAAACACTTCCTATTGATGTTTGTAATGATGTTGTTCCGTCTCCGGCTTTTTTGCCCCAATCCAAAGCTTATGTGGATCCTGCTATAGGTAGGATCGCACACTACATTAAAGCAGTTAAAAAATCTGTTCTTGTTCCTGAACTCCAACCCTATGGAGATTATCTGGATACTGGCCTGTTTGAACCCCCATTTGCTTCCTGGGATGTTGGGGCCTTGCTGGAGGAATTCGATTTTGATTGGAAAGTCTTTTGCGATTTTTACATCGCAAAAAGCGAAGACGTCTTGAATGCTTGTCTTGACTCTATGTACCTTCTGATTGATTCCGATGAATGTGACAAGGATGATGTGGATCTGGTGATCTATGTATGGCAAACGATTTTGGATGAGTTGCACACACACCAACCAATTGATTCCAATAAAGAGACATCGTTGTCGGATGATTGTTCCTGCCTTTCTGGGGTAAAGCATGCGAGTCTTGACTTTGTGCAATCTGAAATGAATGAGTGTGCCGCTGTGGTTGATTCCTGTGCGAATCCTGAAGGATTCGCTTCTGACAGTGTGCAGTTTGAATCTGTGCGATCTGATGCCTGTTTCTCGGATGTTCCTGCAGATTGTGATCGGCATGAGTCTGCCGGTTTCCTCAAGGATGTGTGGGATCCTTTGTCATTTAGAAACAGATCTTTGAGATCTTCCGTCTGTGACCCTGCTATGGGGAAGAGTTCTCGACTATGCAGCGTCAAAAGTAAATTTAATATGCCTAATAAAGGTTGTCCTGTTGATGTCACTATTTCTTCTGCAGATGAGTCTCTGTCTCACCCTGTTCACACCTGTAAGGGCCCGTTGCCTGGGGACAGTTGCTTCAGGGTTTCGGTCCTAGATGCCTTGCAGTCTGCTCCGCAGATCGCGGAGGTTTGCGCTATAGAAGCGTCAGTTTCACAACCTAAAGTGAATTTTGATTCGCAGGTTTTGCGTTCTGATTCTTCGGATTCGACATTGTTAGCCGAATCTAAGAGTGAGACAGCGCTTCGGTTTTGCGAATCTGATGCTGAACCCTCTTTGCCTTATTCAGAGACGCTTTCTCTGAACCTGCCCTGTACCATGAATAACAATATGATGTCCAATCACACTGACATTTGTGAGTCCCTTTCTTGCTCTGAGGGAAGTTTTGACTCTCCACCCTGTACTCTGGATGAGTCAACATTGCCTTGTACAATATCTCCTGCCCTGCCCCTAGAGGCTCGTCTAGGTATTGCTGCTATTTTTACTTGTTTTTCTGCAGTTTTGGAGTTACAAGCTAGTTTGACTGCCACACAGAATTCTGGGTAGAGTGAGAATGAAGTTAGGGAGTCAGTGTGTGTTCCAGTAAATATACCTGTACATTCCCCTCATGATGATGAGATCCAGTCTCAGGTTATGGTGGAACCATTCCTGGGACATCTGCCCTGTCCACAAAATAAAGTTCCAGTTTTGCCCTGTAAAATGGATAGTTCAGAATCCTTTTTAGAAAACTTGAAAAATGATGCTCCTGAGGTCTTGTTGGATGTTCTGGAGGTCTCCGAGTTCCTCCCAAAGGGTGCAGAACTTGTAGGAGATGTCTCCTGCCCCCTGAATTCTTCTGAGGGGTTACCCTCTTCCGTAGGCATTGCTGCCTTGCTGGCTACCTTTTCAGCTCTGATGGAGCTTCACTCATATGTAGTCAAAGATGATATTATTGTCACAGAAATTTCTGAATTTGTATCCGAGTCTTCTTTTGGAAGTCCAGTGCCTGTGACCTCCACTCATGATGATTCTCTGTCCGGTACTGGTTTTGGTCTTGTCGTGCTGGACTTGGGGTTGGCAGTTCCCCGACATGTCCTGAGGGTTCTCCTGTGCTGGTGTACCCCAGTGTGCTCTGTGACCCAGAAAGCCCAAGTGTGTCTCGGTTACCAGCGTACTCAGATGCTTCCTCGGTGGAGACATGCTCTGATATGGCCTGCCTGCTTGCATGCCCAGAAGTGGTCCCTGAAAGTCTTGATCTTGATGGGTGTCCTAGTAATTCTGAATCCGGAATTGTCATTGGTTCCATGGGGGTTCTTGGTAATTCTCCATGTGAGCCTGGTGATTGTTCTGCCCTCTTGGGATCTCTGTGGAGCTTCAAAAGGTTCTGGGAGATTCCGGGAGAAATTTTGCTTGGTACACTGGATAAGATCAACGGTGGCTTTTGTGTTGTAAGGGACACTTCAAACAGGTATTGTGGCAGGTTTGGTATTTTCGGACGCTCCGTGGAAGGTGGTGGGTATTGTCTGGAGGGTGTCGATGGCTTCTTCTCTGGTGTTCACAGTCCTGATGGGTGTTATACTGAGACTGGTAGTACTGATGGGCATGTTTCGGTGGCTTCTGTTTCCGATGAGGTCGGTTTCGGGTGGACTGACTCTGGAATTGGACCTTGTCGGGCTGCCCCGACCTTCATGAGTCTTCAGTTTGAGTCTGTTGCTAATAGCAGTTTTGGGGGTCGTCTGGAATTCGACCCTGGAGGGGGGGGTACTGTGATGATTTGCTCAGCTGCCTGTGCAGACAGGCAGCCCTTTGACCATTGTGTAAGTTTGCATGCTGCAGGACTCTGGAAAGAAGAGTTTCTGTCAGTTTTGCAGCTTGTGCTTGCAGAGGAATTTGCATACGTTGTCATGCAAATTGCCTGGCCACATTCATTGGAGGCGTGTACTATAAGTACTATGTCTTTCCCACAATGCTTGGCTGGTCATTTCCCTTCCATGCTCAGTTCCTGATGGACACTGCTGGAGTGTCAGCCATTGCTATCTAGTATAGTTAATTCCTGGGGGTTGCTTTAGGCTCCCCTTCTAGCCCAGTTAGGTTGTATTATCTGTATTGCCTGTTCTGTCTTGTCTTGCCTGTTTGCCATTGTCCTGTCCCTATGGTGGTTGACAGGAAATGGTTCTGATCTATGTTCTTGGAGTATGGCTGGTGCAGCGGTTGCTACCAGCTATCTCTTCTGTTCTGTCTTCTGGGATCGCGCTAACTACTTTGTGCTAGCGCTGGGGATCCTTCTGTTCTGTCTCCTGGGATCGCGCTAGCTACTTTGTGCGAACGCTGGGGATCCTTCTGTTCTGTTTCCTGGGATCGCGCTAGCTACTTTGTGCGAGCGCTGGGGATCCTTCTGTTCTGTCTTGTCGGTCGCGATTGCGCTGTCACCAACGGCGGTTGATAGCGAATCGTTCTGTCTTGCTGAGATCGCACTAGCCGCTAGCGTTAGCGGCTGTGGATCTTTCTGATCTGTGTTCCTGCTTGGATCACACTTGCTCTGGCGGAAGAGCGGTGGATCCTTCCTGCCTAGTTCTTGTTTTTCGTGTGTCTGTCTTGTCCGCTGCGCTTGCTACAGGCTCGGTGAGGTAACCGTTAAGCAAGCGCTCGCGTCCCCTGTTTCATGTTTGTCTGTTTATGGTTAGTTAGGCGTGCTTGTCTCTATTGTGCTTATCACGTGGAGATCGCGCATAACCGCGTGCACTGTTGCGAATGAGTGCGGTGTTCGCGGTTAGCTAGCGGTTGTTATTTTCCGTATCTCCTTATTGTATTTGCTGTGCCTTTGCTACCCTCGTATTCTATTCTGTTCTGCCTTGTGTCACGTCTCGCGATCGCACCTCTCGCGATCGCGTTCCTATTTCGTATCTGCTGTTGTGTGTGCGCGGTCGCGGAGTGGCGACTGGATTGGCGCACACACATACAACCTATCCCTTTTGCTCAATCTCATTCGCAATCGCCTCTCTTGCGATTGCGTTCTGCGCTTCGTACAATTCCTGTCTGGCACTTGTGGAGGTACAGAGGATTGGTTCCTCTGCACTGCCCAGCGCCATCTGCCGACAGGAATTTCCCTCTACAGGTGCATAGCACCTTTTGCTGGGTTCCTGCAAATTATACGCTTGTGGAGGATCTCCGCCGTGTCAGCGCACGCGTTGTGCGCTGATCACGGGGAAAGTTCCACAATCGTGACAGTTATTAAATGCTTTCTTTGCTTCTGTCTTCACAAAAGAAACAGCACTGTTGCAAACTACAGAGGCGGAAGAGTCTCAATCTTCTAACTGTAATATTAAATACTTAACGCAGGAAGAAGTGAAGGCAAGACTAAATAAATTAAAAATAGACAAGGCACCTGGCCCGGATGGCATGCATCCTCGGGTCCTAAGGGAATTAAGTTCAGTTATAGATAAACCCCTTTATCTTATCTTTTGTGACTCTCTTGCAACTGGCAGAGTCCCAGTGGATTGGCGTACAGCCCACGTTTTCCCATTATTTAAGAAGGGCAAAAAATCTGATCCAGGAAATTATAGACCTGTAAGTTTACCATCAGTTGTATGCAAACTATTTGAGGGGTTACTAAGAGATACTATACATGACTTCATAGTAGAAAAAAATCTTATTTCTCAGCATCAACATGGGTTTACTAAAGACAGGTCCTGTTTGACTAACATGCTCAGCTTTTATGAGGTAGTGAATGCTAATATGGATATTGGGAATGCTGTAGATGTGATATACTTGGACTTTGCAAAGGCCTTCGACACTGTTCCCCACAAAAGTCTGGTGCAAAAGTTGAGGATGCAAGGACTGGGGAAGAGTCTGTGTTCATGGATAGGGAACTGGCTAATGGACAGAAAACAAAGAGTTGTGGTCAATGGATCATACTCAAAATGGGAGACTGTTAGCAGTGGGGTCCCACAGGGGTCTGTTCTGGGTCCAGTGCTCTTCAATTTATTTATTAATGACCTAGTAGATGCAGTAGTGAGCAATGTTGCTATTTTTGCAGATGATACAAAATTGTGCAGAATCATTAACTCTCAGGAAGATAGTGTCATATTGCAACAGGATCTGGATAGGATGGCTATATGGGCACATACATGGCAGATGAAATTCAATGTTGACAAATGTAAGGTCATGCATTTTGGACGTACTAATGGTCTAGCACCATACAAAATAAATGGGATACAGTTGGGGACATCAAACTTGGAGAAGGACTTAGGAGTACTCATTGACAACAAGTTAAATAATCGTACTCAATGCCAAGCAGCTGCAGCTAAAGCTAACAAAATTTTGGGATGCATTAAAAGGGAAATAAAAACTCGAGATGCTAGCATAATATTGCCCCTGTTTAACTCTCTAGTAAGGCCACATCTGGAATATGGAATTCAGTTCTGGGCACCACATTACAAAAAAGATATTGCAGTTTTAGAGCAGGTGCAGAGACGAGCAACAAAATTGATGCGTGGGATGGAAGGTCTCACTTATCGAGAAAGGTTAGATAAACTGGGTTTATTTAGTCTAGAGAAAAGACGCCTTAGAGGGGATCTAATTAACATGTATAAATACATCAGAGGGCAATATAATACCTTGGCGGATGAGCTTTTTGTCCCTAGGCCTTCTCAAAGGACTAGAGGACATGATCTGCGCATGGAGGAAAAATGTTTTAGCCATTTATTTAGGAAAGGGTTCTTTACAGTAAGAGTGATTAAGATGTGGAATGCATTGCCACAGGAAGTCGTTATGGCAAACTCTATACCTGCATTTAAAGGGGGCTTAGATGCTTTCCTTGCGTTGAAAGACATCCATGGCTACAATTACTAGGTAATGCCTAATGATGTTGATCCAGGGATTTTATCTGATTGCCATCTGGAGTCGGGAAGGAATTTTTCCCTTTAGGGGCTAATTGGACCATGCCTTGTAAGGGTTTTTTCGCCTTCCTCTGGATTAACAGGGATATGTGAGGGAGCAGGCTGGTGTTGTACTTTATACTGGTTGAACTCGATGGACGTATGTCTTTTTTCAACCAAAATAACTATGTAACTATGTAACCTTACACACTTCACACATCAGTGATTAATCCCATGATGCGTGAAGCAGGTTAGAATTCTTGCAGATCTTGCTGTACACACTTTGTCTACTTCAATAAACTACCAGACAGTGGTGATTTTAAGAGAGGTCATTACTAAGTGTCCTTTTTTTGCTGCCTCAAGCAAACAGCTTTCATCATCTTTCTCAGGTGAATAAAGGAAAAAGAACATCAGACTACTTTCTAGAGGTAATGTCCCCATTTCCCTTCATACTGACCTATAAAATGGAGCAACGTGATTCCTTATTAGCACTTGTAACGTATATATAAAAGACAGGAACCCCCCAAAAATAACATGTTTTACTGTCAGTTTCATATTGATATAATCATTATAGCTCCAGATATATAATCCTGGTATTATATAGCAAGGACACACTTTACACCAGCATATCTGCTGCACTTCCTGTGGGAAGGGGAACTAACTGTTCTTTGTTGTAGATGGGGGACTAGTCTTTGTTGCACTGTTCCTGCCATAGTTAAAGGGTGTTCTCCATCTTATTCCAGGTATGGTGATTTTGATTCTTTGTTAGGGCCAGTTCAGTTCACACTAGAGCAAAACAGACACGGTAAGCGCATCTGCTAGGCGGATGCATTCCGTTCATTTTGCATCCGCCTGCAGCTATTTCACCAACGATTCCGGATCTGCGCATCCGCCTGTCCACTTTGTGTCCTGCGTCAATCACGTCCGCCCATTGCATAGCCACTCACATGTCTCGTTGCCTCTCAGTCCCTTGGTACACAGCCCGGTTAGTAATTGCAGATAAGATGCAATAGACCAATTCTCCCTAGCAACAGGGAGAATTTTCATTGGTCCACTATGAACCAATGAGAATTCTACCTGTTGCTGAGGATTCCCATTGGCCTTTTGCAGCCCAATGGAGATCCACATGCTTCTGCCGACCACCAGGCTGTGTACGGGGACCGAGCGGGGTGATCAGTGGCGGGACACGTGAATTATCACATCACAGCAGCGATTTAAATAGGCGAAGCGGATGTGCCAACTAGCCTAATGAGAACAGACAGTTCTCATAGGCTTTCATTGCATACATTTTCCCACCTGGTCCGGGAAAATGTGCAAAGTTCGGACTCTGCGTTCCACTTAGCGCAACACAGCAAGCGGGGTCCAGTTTTTTTTAAACAAGCGGAGTCAGATCCTACTTTTAAAATTAGGATCCACTTTCTGAGCCAAGCGGAGCTTAAAAAAATGTCTTAAATGGGTACATATTTTAAGCAAGAGTGAACCGACCTGCACACATCTCTCTGATCTCTCATATGCTAGAGAAAGAGATGAGAGCAGTGCAGTGACAGAACAGCTTCCCTGATACTCATTGCAGACGTGATGAGCACATGATATCCAGAATGCTGATTGCTGTTACAGAATGCCCCAATGTAAATCTGCACAGATGTGATTTCTGGTTCATATAATGTGTTATGTACAATTTTACTTTGCTGCACTGTTCCTGCCTGAATAAACACCCAGCTTCTACCCAACCCTATCGCAAGGTGGAGTTTATTCATCATTTGTGCAACAATTATTTAATGCAAAAGTGGTTGAACGGTTTTCAACAGGTAAAATCAGTGCTGGGCCAAAATTACGCATGAGCGTAATTACGCATCGTAATTCAATGTAAATTTACGCGTAAGCGCTACGCGTAACTTACGGTCTTACGCGTAATTATTTACGCGTAAGGAGTTAAGTGGTATCGTAATTACACTGTCTACCGTAATTGCTAGGTATGCGTAATTTCACGAAGACTTACGCGTAATTTTACGCGTAATTACTAACATAAAAACTCCCCTTTTCTAACAGTAGCCAATCAGTCAACATCCTAAGCAACCAATAGTATCTTCTCCCGCCCTTCAGTATATAAGCGTACGTTTTGACGCATACGAATGATGTGTACGCAATCACATTGACGGCTATTGCGTACACATCGTCCGTATGCGTCAAAAAATACGCATTAATTGGTATTACGGCACTACGCGTAACATCGTAGTGTAAGCGCCTACATTACGGTATCGTTACGCGTAACTGCGTAAGTTAACGCGTAATTACAGTGTTGAACCGTAGATAATTTCCTACGCCGTAACCGTAATTGCGTGATGCGTAATAGCGTAAAATTACACGTAATGATCTGTAAGTGTAGATTTTTCCATTACGACCAGCACTGGGTAAAATATTTCTCAACAGAGTAAGGGCCCTTACACACCAAAACGCGTTTTGTGAGACGTTTTTGTTTAAAAAAAAAAAAAAAAACCGCCTCCATTGATTTACATTGGAACCGTGGTAAAATCACTGTAACATTATCCTGATTTTTTTTTGAAAAATCTTAATTTTTACCATGATTTTAATAGAAGCCAATGGAAGCATTAAAAATAAAATAAAAGGACCCACAAAACACTCTTTGGTGTGTCAGGGCCCCGAGAGAAAGAGTATTTGACCATAAATTGGCGATTTTGCTTGTTTGCCCTCTGACCAAGAAATGACCATTCTATAATTGTAATGGTAAGTATATTGTAGCAGTGAGGGACAGAATATCAACAAAAGAAACCTCACAAATCCAGCGTCCTAAAGTCAGAACTTGATGTGCAGGTAATGTGTGAGATTAGGACGGGGTAACCCTGCTTGTTCACACTGAGGGCAATTGCGCTGCACTTGCTGATTGCCAGTGATTGACAAAGCACTAGTGCAGTGTCACCCTATGAGGGGGTTCTCACAGCAGTGTTGTGATTTTTAGAAGATCAAAATCTTGCTGCCTGTACCAATTTTTCAGAGCGATTCTGCTTAAAAGGATGCGCAAAAATACAAATTATTTTTAAAAATCATTCTTAAAATCGCCATCGCTAAAGGGGCCCATACACTGGTCGATTAGATTGAATGATCAATCAATTTGATTGAATCGATTGAGGGTAATCTGGACAAACGATCGATTTGCAGCCAATTTCTGACCAGATGAAAAATCTAGGTCGATCTGCTACTGGCAGCAGATCAATAGCCCATAGAGTTGCATTGGATCTAATGCAACTTAGATTGATTTCAATAGATTTCCAATTGATTTCATCTTGAAATCTATTGGAAATCTGTTCTTAGTGTGTGGCACACATCAGATAGATTTCTGTCAGATTTGATGGTCGAATCTGCTGCAAATCTATCAGTGTATGGCCACCTTAAGTGGTTACTGCTTGCATTTTGCATTGTGTATTAAAGGATACCCGAAGTGACATGTGACATGATGAGATGGGTATTTACATGGGTATGTACAGTGCCTAGGCTAGCACACAAATAACTATGCTGTGTTCCTTTTTTTCTTTCTCTGCCTGAAAGAGTTAAATATGAGGTATGTAAGAAATTCGATGTAAGACTAAGGAAGCAGGAGGAAATAAATTATATATAAAAGTACAAATTTTATTAATGACCAAAATAAACACACATATATGTAAATCTATTTAAAATTGACCAGAACACACAGGTGGGCCACCATGTCTAGGCCAGATGAAAAAATGTAGGGGATCTAAAAAAATATTGATAGTGCGCAATCCATCAAATATCTTAATGCAAAAAAGGGGGAAGCGACTCCTAGCAGGTAACATTGAAACAAAAGACCTTGGAGAGAAATATATCATTGGTTTTAAAGGCCAAGTGTCCAGGACCTAAATGAAAAAAAAAAAAAAAAAAAAAAAAAAACATCCTAGTAGAAGAGCACAGGTGTATCAGATACTGGCTGTGTTGCTGCAATGTTTCATTGGTTTTAAGGGCCAAGTGTCCAGGACCTAAATGGGAAAAGACATCCTAGTAGAAAAAGCACAGGTGTATCAGATTCCGGCTGTGTTGCTATAATATTTCCAGTGATTTGCAGGATCAAAAGGCTGAATAACGGCTGATAGAGAGATTCAATCCATCACAATAGGTGGTCTTACTGCATATGTTATCACAAAATAATTGATGTGCAGGTCCACAGGTCAGGCAAGCTGTCTCATTTATGAGCTATAACAATGGCCAGGTGCATAGAGGTAGATTGATAGGCACACACTGTATGTGGCAAGCACTTCGGGCTAGTAAACAAAAAATTTTATATTCACAGCAAGCCTGACACATCCGCAAGCCCCAGGAGCAACAAGCAATTCACCAGAGTTAGTGCCCCAATCAGAAGCACATTCTGAGACAGATTCACAGGCAAGTGTTTAAACCACAGACATATGCAGGTACAGGTGGTGTGATATTAAAGTTGATATAGTTTATTCATGGAACAGTCCGCCAGGGTCATCCCTTCAGCAGCATCAACTTGATGTAGACAAACTCAAAATTCCAGCCAACAACAGCATATAGCAGCATATAGGTGCATCCTAGGAAGCTGTTTCAATGATCATATGGTAAACAGTGGTTACTCCATAGGAGGCTGTTTTCAAGTCACCAGTAGAAATGCATATCATTGAGGTATACTCATCTGAGTAGCTGGTCACTGCAAAGTACATCCACAGGAGCCCATGTGCTGCCACCACAAGTGTGTCTGGTCACAAAGAGAGCCTTAGAGGCCAACCGGTTTCACTGGTGAGATTACCAGCATCATCAGGGCAGGCTCAGAAGTTTTGCTGCCTGTGGGAGAGAGGAGCCGGCCTAAAATGGCACTGGGCGGCCAAATAATGCTACCACGCCCCCCCATGACCACTCCCACCCCACCATCACAGGATGCAGGTGGTGAGTGAGAGGTGGAGGCAGAGGCGTGATGCATCCAATTCTCCGCATGTACGCACGGCGTTCCCCCCGCGTCCGCATGCGGTGATGCGGATCAAAGGAGGGAACGCATATATGCGTACAAGTGCACGCACAGTGTTTCCCTCGCGTCCGCAACCGCCAAGCGGATCAAGTAGGAGGGAACGCGTATATGCGTACGACTGTACGCGACCCACAGAGACCCCCAAACAGGGCCGCTATGGAAATGCGGCCGACGCAAAAGGGCTCCGGGAACGCTGAGGGGCACGGACTATTAAGACCCCACCCCCTGATCGATGGTAAGGAGAAAGGGTGGCCCGGCTGTCCCGCAGGCGGGGCCCCGGGTCCCCTGGGCCGCCCAGTCGCCATCACCGCCGGAGCGCCACCATAGCCGCGGCCAAGTGTGCCTAGGGGCAACAGGAAACGGGGCAGGGGGGGGGAGGGGAGGGCCACGGGGGGAGGAGGACAGGGAAGGCCCACAGGCAGGCCACGGGCCAGCAGGCATTAGCCCAGTATATGGTCCATGTCAAGCCAAAGACTGGGCCGACCCCGAGCACCCCCCCAGGGCACATCGATCCCCCACCAACCCCACCCCACATCCAGGACCACCAGCAAGTGCGGCGCGCCGGGGGGGCCATAGCTACCACCTCCCACAGGATCAGCAAAGTCATCGAAAAAAGTTACATATTGAAAAAAACATAGTATAATAATGCAAAAATATTTCCATTAATAATAAATCCCTAATAGCTATATATAATTAAGTAATCATAAGCAAAAAAATAGAATACGAAAGTAAAATGAAATAATAATAAATAAACTGTTGTCCTGCCGATAGGGGACCAAACGAGAGGAGACCAAGGACAAAGTGGAGCAACGGGGGGCCACGCCAACCCACCAACCACCATCAAGGAAGTGTCAAAGATCATATCTAAATTAGATGGCATAAAAGGTTTTAAATCAAAAAAATATATAAGGGTCGGGAAAAGACCCGGTTTGCAAAATTTGCACCCATGGGTATGAGAGTACAAATTTTTCCCCAATCTAAGCAGATTACACCTTCCTTTAAGGAGAGATGGGAAAATAACTTTGAGGGATGCTCCAAGGTCATGATGACATTAATGATCGAGTTACATCAAATTGAAATTACGGCCATTGATACTCAGATCAAGGAATTTGATAGTAAATTGGAGCCCCTCAGAGAACACCCATTTCTCCAGCAGAGGAAAGAAAAATTGAAAAAACATTTAGAAGGCTATAATAGAAATATAGTGGATATCAAAGAAAGAAAATTTGAACGAGATCGTTTGGCCTACGCTATGGGACAAGCCTACAGATGGACTAACACCAGACCTCGGAGGGATCCTCGCCCTCACCCTCACCCCAATCCCATTACACCACGTCTACCTGCTGGCCCTAAACCCAGGAATCCCCATCCCCCCAAACCAACACCTGTGCCCAACCGGCCTAAGGGTTCCTCTCTGTCCTCTCTTCAGAGTACCGACTCACAATCTGATTTGCTCACCCTTCACAAATCACAATACCTTAAGTATGGTGCACCTGATATCTCTCAAGCACATTTTGACATCTTTTCAAATAAGAGGAAGGATGCTCCTTCAGCATCCTCTTCTTCGGAGTCACTGTCCTCCAGTATTCCACAGTCTGATGCACGCACCTCACTGGGGAATAGCTCCCCATCACATGGTTCATCTTCATCGTCTTTTTTAGGATTGGACCCGCAAGACACGAGAAACAAAGGGGGCACCCACAAACACAAAGAGAAAAAGGACAAACAGGGGCCACAGACCAAGCAGGGCAAATCTCACTAGGGGGATCACAGGGGATTTCTTTGGAGACAATGCAAAAGCAAATTATCAATATCTCAGACTTTGAATTAAATGAACATCATATTACCGTGCTCAGTCTTGGATTGGGCTTTTCAATTACAGCTGATCTGGATAAGTTTGAGTTGGTCAAGGATCTTCACTTATTTTGCAGACGTGTGGCTTTGAAAATACGCTATGCAAATACATCTGGAGAGGATCATTTCTCTCCATTGGTCAATAATACTCAGGATCAGCAGATCCTTAGAGATCTTATGGATCTACAGGCATTCTCCAGTGTCCCCCCTGATTCACCAAGTCCCTCTGTCTCAGGAGACTCTGTGATTGAACGACCCAATACAATGAAACTTAGACCCAAATCTAAATTCTTCCCAGCCTTGTCCTCGATATCAAGCTTACAGGTATTTGCACAATCTGTAATGAAGGATTTGGAACTTTTGCCCACAGGCAGGGGTTGCCCTTCTAACCTCACCCCTGATCAACGTAGGGCGTTACAGGACCTATCCTCAGCCCCAGATTTGGTGGTCAAACCCTCGGACAAGGGGGGCAATGTGGTTGTCATGAGTACATGCCAATATGAACGGATGTGTTACAACATTTTGAACAATACTGAGTGGTATGAGAGGGTCTCGGCGTCGAGGATGCAAGCCAGCCATCAAAACTTTCAGGATATATTGGGAGATGCCTTGTCGATGGGCATTATTTCCAAAAGGATTTATCGTTTCTTGTGGAATCCCAATCCTAGAATTCCAACTTTTTATGCCCTCCCAAAGACACATAAGTCCACTACAGACCCCCCTGGACGCCCCATTATATCGGGGTGTGCCTCTTTGACTGAAAATGCAAGTCGATATGTGGATGCGCATTTACAGCCCCATGTGAGGGCATTACCTTCTTACGTACGTGATACGACTCATCTACTTACCATTTTAGATGATATTAGCATCCCTACTGGTGCCTGGCTTGTCACCCTTGACGTCGAGGCCCTCTATTCCAGTATCCCTCACACTGAGGGACTTGAGACGATCAGATCGGTTTTGACGACCCTTCCCATTGATGCCATTCCTCATAATATGTTTTTATTAAGGCTATTGGAGTTTCCTCCAGGTGCAGGGCACAGCGATGGGGACCACCTGTGCCCCGTCCTATGCATGCCTGTACCTGGGGGAATAGGAACAATGTATTTTTTCAGATGCGAACCTGAGTGATCTTTTGGGGCATGTACTTACCTGGCATCGTTATATCGATGATATATTTTTAATCTGGACAGGAACACAACAACAGATGTTTGATCTGGTCAATTTGCTAAATAATAATGTTTTCAACCTCAAATTTACCATGACTATGGATACTCACAGTATCCCGTTTTTGGACATTATGATTTCTGTGAACGACCAGGGAGTATTACAGACGGATCTTTATAGAAAACCCACAGCAGCTAACTCCTTGCTTCATGCAAGAAGTTTTCATCCCACACACCAGATACGCAGTATTCCTGTCGGGCAATATTTGAGAGCCCGACGGAACTGCTCTGATGACAGGAACTTCCATGCCCAAGCTAATGATTTACAGCAACGATTTAGGGCTCGCGGTTATCCCAAAAAATACCTAAAGAAAGCCTATCATCGAGCTTGCGATACCCCTAGATCTACTCTCTTATACAATCAATCATCGGGACAAAAGTCTCGAAATGAACTAGATAGGGGTCTTTCCTTCATTACCAAATACAATGATCATCACTTTCAGGTCCGCGCCCTACTTCAGAAACACTGGCATGTGCTCACGGGCGACCAGCGTGTTGCCCCCTTTGTTCCGAGGGAGCCCTCTGTTACCTACAGGCGGGCCACCACCATAGGTGATACCTTGACACGTAGCCACTACTCAGGTAGAGGCAAAACCAAATTATGTAATTGCACAGTTCTGGGCACTTACCCATGTCATTCCTGTAACCAATGCAGGTACATCTATGTCGGTAAACAGTGCCCCCTTGTGATGAGAGACGTTGTATTAACTACCAGACATTATGTTAACTGTGAGACGGAGGGGATAATTTATCTCCTCCTCTGCCCCTGTGGGGCCTTTTGTGTGGGCAAGACTGGCAGATCCCTTAACAGACGTATTTATGAACACACTTATGGTATCCAGGAGGGACACCAGACACCTGTAGCCCGACACTTCGCAATTTGCCAGGGGGGTAACCCCAGGAAAATTCGATTCTTTGGCTTGGATAGGGTACACCGGGACCCACGGGGAGGGGACTGGGACGGGAGACTCCTCCAATGTGAGGCCTTCTGGATTTACAAACTTAAGGCCTTTCGGACACCGGGCCTTAATGAAGGTATTGATTTCGCCCCATTTCTGTGACAGCAGTGCTCTGGCTCATGGCCATATGTTCTCTATTTTTCATTATTTTTGTTCAATTTCTAAGGATGAATCTTCATATTTTCCTTTTGCTGTGCTTAAGCTGGCGGCCTTTTTGCGCCCGAACCGGGTCTTTTCCCGACCCTTATATATTTTTTTGATTTAAAACCTTTTATGCCATCTAATTTAGATATGATCTTTGACACTTCCTTGATGGTGGTTGGTGGGTTGGCGTGGCCCCCCGTTGCTCCACTTTGTCCTTGGTCTCCTCTCGTTTGGTCCCCTATCGGCAGGACAACAGTTTATTTATTATTATTTCATTTTACTTTCGTATTCTATTTTTTTGCTTATGATTACTTAATTATATATAGCTATTAGGGATTTATTATTAATGGAAATATTTTTGCATTATTATACTATGTTTTTTTCAATATGTAACTTTTTTCGATGACTTTGCTGATCCTGTGGGAGGTGGTAGCTATGGCCCCCCCGGCGCGCCGCACTTGCTGGTGGTCCTGGATGTGGGGTGGGGTGGGGTTGGTGGGGGATCGATGTGCCCTGGGGGGGGTGCTCGGGGTCGGCCCAGTCTTTGGCTTGACATGGACCATATACTGGGCTAATGCCTGCTGGCCCGTGGCCTGCCTGTGGGCCTTCCCTGTCCTCCTCCCCCCGTGGCCCTCCCCTCCCCCCCTGCCCCGTTTCCTGTTGCCCCTGGGCACACTTGGCCGCGGCTATGGTGGCGCTCCGGCGGTGATGGCGACTGGGCGGCCCAGGGGACCCGGGGCCCCGCCTGCGGGACAGCCGGGCCACCCTTTCTCCTTACCATCGATCAGGGGGTGGGGTCTTAATAGTCCGTGCCCCTCAGCGTTCCCGGAGCCCTTTTGCGTCGGCCGCATTTCCATAGCGGCCCTGTTTGGGGGTCTCTGTGGGTCGCGTACAGTCGTACGCATATACGCGTTCCCTCCTACTTGATCCGCTTGGCGGTTGCGGACGCGAGGGAAACGCTGTGCGTGCACTTGTACGCATATATGCGTTCCCTCCTTTGATCCGCATCACCGCATGCGGACGCGGGGGGAACGCCGTGCGTACATGCGGAGAATTGGATGCATCACGCCTCTGCCTCCACCTCTCACTCACCACCTGCATCCTGTGATGGTGGGGTGGGAGTGGTCATGGGGGGGCGTGGTAGCATCCTTTGGCCGCCCAGTGCCATTTTAGGCCGGCTCCTCTCTCCCACAGGCAGCAAAACTTCTGAGCCTGCCCTGATGATGCTGGTAATCTCACCAGTGAAACCGGTTGGCCTCTAAGGCTCTCTTTGTGACCAGACACACTTGTGGTGGCAGCACATGGGCTCCTGTGGATGTACTTTGCAGTGACCAGCTACTCAGATGAGTATACCTCAATGATATGCATTTCTACTGGTGACTTGAAAACAGCCTCCTATGGAGTAACCACTGTTTACCATATGATCATTGAAACAGCTTCCTAGGATGCACCTATATGCTGCTATATGCTGTTGTTGGCTGGAATTTTGAGTTTGTCTACATCAAGTTGATGCTGCTGAAGGGATGACCCTGGCGGACTGTTCCATGAATGAACTATATCAACTTTAATATCACACCATCTGTACCTGCATATGTCTGTGGTTTAAACACTTGCCTGTGAATCTGTCTCAGAATGTGCTTCTGATTGGGGCACTAACTCTGGTGAATTGCTTGTTGCTCCTGGGGCTTGCGGATGTGTCAGGCTTGCTGTGAATATAAATTTTTTTTTTGTTTACTAGCCCGAAGTGCTTGCCACATACAGTGTGTGCCTATCAATCTACCTCTGTGCACCTGGCCATTGTTATAGCTCATAAATGAGACAGCTTGCCTGACCTGTGGACCTGCACATCAATTATTTTGTGATAACATATGCAGTAAGACCACCTATTGTGATGGATTGAATCTCTCTATCAGCCGTTATTCAGCCTTTTGATCCTGCAAATCACTGGAAATATTATAGCAACACAGCCGGAATCTGATACACCTGTGCTTTTTCTACTAGGATGTCTTTTCCCATTTAGGTCCTGGACACTTGGCCCTTAAAACCAATGAAACATTGCAGCAACACAGCCAGTATCTGATACACCTGTGCTTTTCTACTAGGAAGTCTTTTTCCATTTAGGTCCTGGACACTTGGCCCTTAAAACCAATGAAACATTGCAGCAACACAGCCAGTATCTGATACACCTGTGCTCTTCTACTAGGATGTTTTTTTTTTTTTTTTTTTTCCATTTAGGTCCTGGACACTTGGCCTTTAAAACCAATGATATATTTCTCTCCAAGGTCTTTTGTTTCAATGTTACCTGCTAGGAGTCGCTTCCCCCTTTTTTGCATTAAGATATTTGATGGATTGCGCACTATCAATATTTTTTTAGGGGATCCCCTACATTTTTTCATCTGGCCTAGACATGGTGGCCCACCTGTGTGTTCTGGTCAATTTTAAATAGATTTACATATATGTGTGTTTATTTTGGTCATTAATAAAATTTGTACTTTTATATATAATTTATTTCCTCCTGCTTCCTTAGTCTTACATTGATCATATTGAGAAGTCTCAGACTTGTGGAGGATTATCTGTGATAGGAATTTTTAGGACCCATTTGTCTAAATTATGTAAGAAATTCCCCTTTTTATCTCTTACTTGCTCTCGGAAGACATTTTCTGCTAGGAAAGTCTTTTATAGTTGGAATTTCTTATCAGTGAGGGTCACACTGTAGTCACTTCCTGTCTGAGTCAGGACTGAGTCAGCCACTTACATACCTGATATTTAACTCTTTCAGGCAAAGAAAGAAAAAAAAGAAACACAGCATATTTATTTGTGTGCTAGGCACTGTACATACACATGTCTATCTCATCATGTCACATGTCAATTCGGGTATCCTTTAAGCTGTGTTAAAAAGCTGTGTTAAAAAGCGATGTGCAGGGGATGCCATACTAAACACAGCTCATTTACAGACACAATAGGAGACAGATGCAGGATGCTTGTCAGCCTTTATGTGATGTACAGCACAATATAGAGCATGGTGCCATGGCTATCAGTAATAGGAAGAATTTGTGACATTTTAGTGAGTACGAATATGCAATGTTGCCTTCTCATTCACATAACCATTCCAAGAACTTTCCTGTGTAATAGATCACAAATTATACAAATTAGACCCTGAAGAAGGAGAAGTACAGGTAGTCCTCGTGTTACGTACGCCCGCTTTAGGAATGCCCCGCCGATACGAACGGCCCGCCGATAGCTCCGCCCCGTCGATGACGTCACCGCGAGCGCCAGATTGCTATGATTTAAATGTTTTTAAGTACTTTAACATTGATCTAAAAACGCCATGTGTGTGTGGGGAGGTAAGCAGCTACATACCCCGTGCCCTGGCGTCACCCTCTGCCTCTGAAAACCAGCTCCGTATCATTAAACAGATCGGCGTCCTCTGACGCGGGCCAGGAGGCGACCCGGCATACTGAGCATGCGCAGCATGTACAGTATCCGGGTCAGAGGGCGCGGATCTGTTTTATGATACGGAGGTGGTTTTCAGAGGCAGAGGGTGACGCCAGGGCACGGCAGATGTGCGGTATGTAGCTGCTTACCTCCCCACACACACATGGCGTCTTTAGATCAATGTTAAAGTACTTAAAAACATTTAAATCACAGCAATCCGGCGCTGTCCCGACTTAAGGACAGATTCAGGTTAAGAACGAGATGACGGTTCCTATCTCGTTCGTTAACTGAGGACTACCTGTACATAAATGTAACAGAACAAACACTAATGTGCTATATTCCGATATGACCCAGGTGTGGGCTGCAAATGTATCCCACCAAACAGAAGACAATTATTAAAAAATCCATATGTGATGCCAGATATGTAATTTTTAGTCTTCCCCAATATTAATAAATGAACCTTAAAGGGATACTGTAGGGGGTCGGGGGAAAATGAGTTGAAGTTACCCGGGGCTTCTAATGGTCCCCCGCAGCCATCCTGTGCCCGTGCAGCCACTCACCGATGCACTGGCCCCGCCTCCAGTTCACTTCTGGAATTTTAGACTTTAAAGTCTGAAAACCACTGCGCCTGCGTTGCCGTGTCCTCGCTCCCACTGATGTCACCAGGAGTGTATAGCTTGTGCCCAGTATGGTCTGGGCCTGCGCAGTACGCTCCTGGTGACATCAGTGGGGGCGAGGACACGGCAACGCAGGCGCAGTGGTTTTCAGACTTTAAAGTCTGAAATTCCAGAAGTGAACCAGAGGCGGGGCCGGAGCATTGGGGAGTGGCTGCGTGGGCACAGGATGTCTGTGGGGGACCATTAGAAGCCCCGGGTAACTTCAACTCATTTTCCCCCGACCCCCCTACAGTATCCCTTTAAAGAAAACCTGGAACAGAAAAAGTGCCCCTGGGGGGTAGTTACCTCAGGAGTAGAAAGCCTCTGTATCCTATCGAGGCTTCCGCCATCCTCCTCCATCCCACAGTGGTTTTGCTGGGCCTCTTCGAACGACGGCCATGTAAATATTTACTTCTCCGACTCCAGCGCAGGCGCGGCTCTTGGGTCAGGATCAGAAGGAAATAGCCGATCCCAGTCGGGTCCACTCTACTGCGCAGGCTATTTCCGCCTGATCCTGAGCCAAGAGCCGCGCCTGTGCTGGAGCCGTAGAAGGTATAATCTGCACCACAGCTTGACAAATTGTCGGCTGTGGCTTTGGAGGGGCCAAGCGAGACCACTGTGGGACGGAGGAGGGCAAGGGAAGCCTTGATAGAATCCAAAGGCTTCCCCCTCCCGAGGTAAGTACCTCCCAGGGCACTTTTTTTTTGTTACAGAGTCTCTTTAAGAAAAGTTAACTTGAGGTAAAAATAAACTGATGAGATAAACAACTGTATTTATTCCTTTTATATTTAAAAGTAGGTTGAATGTCTCTAATCAGTAGCAGCAACTATTGACCTTGTCCTACCTCTCCCCTGTTATCAGAAGTTGTATTCTACCAGGAAAACCTTTACTGTAATTTGCTAATCAGTGATGTTTGCTATATTCCCTGACAAGACAGAAGCTGTCAATTCCATGCCTAAAAATTAACTCTTTCAGGCAGAAAAACAATGCAAGTAAAACAGCCTTATTATCAGTATGTTTTGCACAGTATATACACTTGCTTATCTCATCATGCCACATATCGCCTCAGGTACACTTTAAGACACCCAGAAAATAGTTGTGTCCTGAATCACTAAGTATGGTATAAGATGAGGAAGGGGGGGGGGGGGGGGGGGGGGTTCGGGTCTGTAGATTTGGGTAATAAGAGATTGTAAAGGTCACATAACCACATTTTCTGCAACTGTAAAGTAACCAGTAAGAAGTTTACTAATGTAATGTATACATTCCTAGTGGTTTGTGTAACCCCAAGCTGCTTGGTTACTTTAATGTAGAAGGAAACCAGTATAAGTTATGTTGCTGTTGGCCCAGAGCTTGGGGTTTAAAGAGAAACCGTGACCAAGAATTAAACTTCGTTCCAATCAGTAGCTGATACCCCCTTTCCCATGAGAAATCTATTATTTTTCTCAAATGGATCATCAGGGGGCTCGGTATGGCTGATATTGTGGTGAAACCCCTCTCACAGGAAACTGTGAGGACCATGGTCCTGGCAGTTTCTTGTCTGTGAACCTCATTGCATTGTGGGAAATAGCTGTTTACAGCTGTTTCCAACTGCCAAAAAAGCAAGCAGCAGCTGCTTCTAATGACATCACCTGCCAGCAGTAAAAATGTCACCATGTGATAAATGTCAGAATGTAAATCAGGGAGAATAAAACTTTTATAATGGGCAAATACTGACTAAATCATTTATACATAATTACCGTATATACTCGGATACAAGTCGACCTTGTGTATAAGTCGACCCCAATATTTAAGCCCCTTAAGCTGGAATTGTTCTCTTTCTCCAGTATAAGTCTACCCCTAAAAGTTAACGATTGCACTTGGGGACCAGGAGTGGTTAATGGCTGCACTGCATACAGTATTTTGGCCATTAACCCCTCCTGGCCCCCAAGTGCAACCATGCATTGTCTCCCTCCCTCCCTGCAGAGCACGTGGCTGGAGACATTGATCCTACCTCCCACCCACCATCACCCAAAGGGTGTCCCCCTCTCTATCCCCATCCCCACCGTGTGTAATGAAATGCTGTGTAGTCCACAGCAGGAGCAAAATGGTTGCAAAGGACTTTAATCTTCCCTCCCTCCCTCACCCAAAGCATGTCTACATCTCTCTATCTTCCCCTGTGTAATTGAATGCTGTGTGCAGCAGCAGTGAAGTGGCTGCTGGGATCTTTAATTGTCCCTACCTTCCACCCACCATCACCCAAAGGACGTCCACCAGTCTTTATCTTCCCCCTGTGTAAAATGCTGCGGAATCGCTGCAGCCGACTTACTGTATGAGTCCAGCACAGATGATCACCCAAAGGACGTCCACCAGTCTTTATCTTCCCCCTGTGTAAAATGCTGCGGAATTGCCGCAGCCGACTTACTGTATGAGTCCAGCACAGATGATCACCCAAAGGACGTCCACCAGTCTTTATCTTCCCCCTGTGTAAAATGCTGGTGCCGACTTACGATACCGGCACCAGCTGTCACGCACTCTCCACTTCCTCACTCATGTTCCATCATGTGACTACGGGAGCTGGCGGTATGCAGACTTGCGTGCATTAGAATTCCGCCTCCAGAAGTCACATGACGCCGCGCGAGTGAGGAAGAGGAGTGCGCATGACAGCTGGTGCTGGAATCGTAAGTCTGCTGCGGCGATTCCACAGCATTTTACACAGGGGGAAGATAGAGAGTGGTGGAGGTCCTTTGGGTGATCGTGGGTGGGTGGGAGGATGAAAATCCCCGGCCACTAGTCCACTACAGGGAGTGGGAGAGAGAAAGGCAGCCCTCTCATCCTGGCTATAAGTTGGTAAATTTAGGACTATCTCAAGTACAAGTCGACCCCCCCACTTTTACACTTTGAGTTAGTCCTAAATTTCTCGACTTATAGCCGAGTATATACGGTATTGTACAAATGAAGCACTTTTTTTTTTATTACATTAGTTCACTGGAGTTCCTCTTTAAAGTGTACCTGAGATAGAATATAAAACAAAAAAGATTCAGGCGACGGAGGACGGCGAGGGACCAATTAGCCTGAAGTGGGCTGGAGGAAGTCCCAGGTATGTATAATTTTTTTTATTTTTACCATCTCTGGTGCATTTTAAGGCAGAAAGTCACACTGCAATAATAAGTTTATGAAACATTCATAGTGCATGCGGTGCACGCTACAGAATGGGGATGGGCCACACATGCATGGCCGAACCGCGCATGCCCACTACACCCCGACAGGCTCCATTACTGGGACCAGCAGTAGAAGTAGAAGGTCCAGGTGGTGGAGGAAGATGGCGAGGGACCGATTAGCTTGAAGGGGGCTGGAGGAAGCCACGGCTATGTATCATTTTTTTTATATCGTCATCTCGGGTTTCAAGATGCCCTTATAAAGTCAAACCTCTTACTGTGAACATAGCCTAAATTCTGGTCACTCATAAACAGAGCTGATTGTAAACTTCTTAAACTATCAGATTTAAAATGATAGCAAGAAAAAAAATTTTGAAAATAAAAATCATAAAGCAGATCTCCACACTAAATTAAAAATCCTGTAGACTCGCTGTAAATGGAAAGTTAGCTGTCTTGTCCTGCAAAGCCGCGCTGAAGACCCCGCATCACATGACTTCCAGCGCCTGGCCCCGCCTCCCCTCTCTCCACGGAGAAAAACGCCAAGCAAATATCCTTAATCTGAGTTTCCAGCTATCACCTTAGATAAAACCATGATCTGAAACCACTGCAAACTAAATGATTGATCTAAGGACAACTCAAGAGAGAAGAATATGGAGGCTGTCATATTTATTTCCTTTTAAACAATACCAGTTGCTTGGCAGCCCTGCTGATCTATTTGGCTGCAGTAGTGTCTGAATAACACCAGAAACAAGCATGCAGCTAATCTTGTCAGATCTGACAATAATAATAATTGCAGTATTTGTATAGCGCCTTTCTCCTGTCGGACTCAAAGCGCTTGCGAGGCAGCCACTAGAGCGCACTCAGTAGGCAGTAGCAGTGTTAAGGAGACTTGCCCAAGAAACTCCTTACTGAATTAGGTGCTGGCTTACTGAACAGGCAGAGCCAAGATTTGAACCCAGGTCTCCTGTGTCAGAGGCGGAGCCCTTAACCAATACACTATCCAGCCACGGACAATAATGTCCGAAACACCTGATCTGCTGCATGCTTGTTCAGGGTCTACAGCTAAAAGTATTAGATGCAGAGGCAACTGGTATTGCTTAAAAGACAACTGAAGTGAGAGGGATATGGAGGCTGCCATATTTATTTCCATCTAAGCAATGCCAGTTGCCAGGCCCTCCTGCTGATCCTCTGCCTCTAATACTATTAGCCATAGCCCCTGAACAAGCATGCAGCAGATTGGGTGTTTCTGACATTAATGTCAGATCTGACAAGACTAGCTGCATGCTTGTTTCTGGTTTTATTCAGATACTACTGCAGAGAAATAGACCAGCAGGGCTGCCAGCCAACTGGTATTGATTAAAAGGAAATAAATATGGCATCCTCCGTATACCTCTTACTTCAGTTCCCCTTTAAAAGGAAATAAAAATGGCAGCCTCCATTTCCCTGTCACTTAAGTTGTCCTTTAACTTGTTGATTTAATTCTGCATAATTGTCGTAGCTTTATAACATCTGATATTACAGGAGTCTGACAGCCACAGTCATGATTCATAAAGGCAAATGCATTGTGGGACTTGTAGTTCCTTAACAGCTGAAGAGCCAAGTTTGTCTATCACTGTGATATGCCATGGAACTATCACAACTGAAAAGGATACTGCCAGCATAAAGGTGCCCACTTATGATACAATCTTGATTGTACAATCTTACCAAATCCATGTAGTAGAAGGGTAGATTGAGCAAATATATTTTGAATGGATACTTCAGGTAGTCCCTCATATTACATAGAAGTGGTGAACTTGTGCAATCAGTATCATTACTGGTCACCGTAAGGGCGCGTTCTCACTAGGGCGATTAATGGGTGATTCCCGCTGATCACTGAAGCATTATCGCTTTTTAAAGCGCTAGCGCAATAGTAATCTAATAAAACGTGTTGCCTGCAGCATTTTGCCGCGATTCTCGAGCGATCGCAGTACATCGCTTGAGCAAGCGCTGTTCGCGATCATCGGGAATTGCAGGAGTGTATAGTGATTTTACCGCGGTAATCACAGGAAAATCACTTGCGCTAAGTGCTACCGTTGCACTTTTAAGTGTGAATAAGCCCTAAGGTGGCCACACACTATACGACTGATTGAAAAGATGCCCATTAATGGTACAATTTTAAGTGAATGATCATATTTTCGATCAGACCTTTCAGCTCATACTGAGTGAACACATAGAAGCTGGTTGGTGCGATCGATCCACAACAACCGTATGATCAATTTCCTTAAAAATGGTTGATTGGTGTGTCAGATTTTTTCTCCATAGAAATGATTGTAACTGGTTTAATTACGATTGCAAATTGGATTCTTTAGTGGTGTGGAATGGATCGATTACATGTCATCTTTTCTTCTGATCTGAATGATTCTAATGAAAATGATCGTTTGTTGAAAATCGTTAGCGGGCACCTTAACATTTGAAAAATCTGTCCAAAGTATCACACACTTGTGTTCAATTTTTCCCCATTAATGAAGGAAATGACAACTCCGAAAAAAATGCTATGGTTTTCAAACCAAGAAACTGACAATAAATCCCACACCAATAAATTCCTAAAAATATAGATCAGAAAAATCAGTCAGAGCCGGGACACACTAGAGCAATTTTAGGTGCATTTTTGAAGCTCTGACAATTGCTGGGGCTTTGCTAGCGTAAGTCTATGGTGTTGAGCCCACTAGAGAGCTTGCGATTTTTGAAATCGCAAACGCAGGACATGCAGCATTTTGTAAGCGTTTGGGCTCCAATACGTAGTATGTGAGTTAACTTAAAGGACTACTCCAGCGAAAAAAAAAGGCAGCTAAAATCTGACAAAACCGAAAGGTTTTGGACTAGTCCATCTCCTCATGGGGGATTCTCAGGGTTTTCTTGGTTTGCAAAAGCCTTTCCTGAATGGCAGTTTAACTGCCAAAATAGAAAGATACCAGCCAGCCTCCCTACTCACTTGCACACTATTTTGGCAGTTAGACTTAGCAACAGCCTTTCAGAAACTGCTTTTGAACACACACACACAAAGTAAACACCCAGAGAATCCCCCATGAGGAGATGGACTAGTCCAAAACTTGTTGGTTCTGTCAGATTTTAACTGCCTCATTTTTTCACTGTAGTGGTCCTGTGATCGCTGGAAAACGCAGCGCAAATCGCCAACAAAACGCTGACACAAGATTTCTAGTGTCCTCACTCATGATCAACTAAAATAAAAAATAAGAATATATTTTTCTGTACAGCCGATCACTTCTCAAATTGCCTTAAAACCAAATCTTTTTATTGTATCGTGTGTGGCCACCTTTAGAGGTTTCTCCCCCAGAGACGGGCAGTAACTCCATCACTCCATCACCAACACTCGCTGAAGTCCTGGAACCCACTGCAAATTGCAATCGCTAGCGTTTTGTAAGAGCGGTTTGTAAGCGATTTCATGAGCATTTTAGGGAGAGATTTTAGAAAGCGTAATCAACTTGCCAGCGGTTGTGTAGCGATTAGCGATAAGCGTTTTAAAGTCTGATTGGTCCTTTCAATTATTTTTTATTTTGTTACAGTGTGCAGTAACTTTAAAACGCTAGCAAAATCGCTCCGTGCAAGTTTTGATGAGCGATTACGCCAGTGATTATATACTTTACATTGAAGCGCAAACGCTTACAAAATGCTGCATGTCCTGCGTTTGCGACTTTGCTAATCGCAATCGCTTCTGTGGAATTTGCACCATCCATTTACATTGGCAGAGCGTTTAGGGAAATCGCTAGCGATTTCTCACGCTCCCAAAACGCTCAAAAAATCGCTCTAGTGGGTTCCAGCGCTCACGCGCTGGCTATAGTGACCGTCCAGTGTGGAGAGTAACAGAAAGAAATTATGTAACTGTCTCACGAGGTAGTTAAAAGCAGAGCCAGGAAATAACCCTTCCACGTCCATTGCAGGACTGTGTGCCCAGCAGCAGCAGCAGCAGCAGCAGCAATGCCCACACACAAGGCTGCATGGAAAAGTTAAAGGGGTTTAAGAAGACTTACCTGATGTCCTGAACCAGATAAGGAAATTGTATCTTCTGCCTGTAAATTCATTCCCAGAGGAATGCTGATGCTGGGACTGGCTGGGCTTCATCCAGGCAACTTTTCCCAGTCCTGTCAGGGTGCCTTCAGTCTGTCTCCTGCTGGATCATAATTGCCACTGATGCCAGGAGCAGCCGCCCTGGCCATGCACGAAGTCTGCAGCTCAGGAACAAGGCAGCCAAGCTGTTGGAAGGGAAGCTGAAGCATGAGTGAGACAAGGCACCCAATGATAGAGAGAAGCAAGCATCCCTGGTATACCTTAAGCTGTGTGCACTCCTTGCTCTTCCCTAGCGGCCACTAGGTGATGCTGCTGCACATTTACTAATAATTATCACATAGACATATTATTTCTCTGTTACTAACAAGAGATTTATAATGTAAGTAGCACAACAAAGAAAGTCAGCACAGAAGACATAAGGGCACAGCAGTGCGTACGTTAAAAAGGGGCGCTGGGAAAAAAGGGCGCCGGGTTTTAAACGATAAACATGGATAACGTTTAAAAATATAATGTACTATATTTCGTTTAAAATTAATGTTTTATAAAGTTATAAATCATTAAATAATGTGCATGAAATTGGCAATTGTGAAAAACGTTAATCTTCCGTTTAAAAAGTGAAACGTATAATAACGTTTAAAAAAAATTAGTAAGTAACCCTCCCTGTACCTACCCCTAACCCCTAGACCCCCGTGTTGGTGCCTAAACCTAAGACCCCCCTGGTGGTGCCTAAACCTAAGACTCCCCTGATGGTGCCTAAACCTAAGACTCCCCTGGTGGTGCCTAAACCTAAGACTCCCCTGGTGGTGCCTAAACCTAAGACCCCCCTGGTGGTGCCTAAACCTAAGACTCCCCTGGTGGTGCCTAAACCTAAGACTCCCCTGGTGGTGCCTAAACCTAAGACTCCCCTGGTGGTGCCTAAACCTAAGACCCCCCTGTTGATGCCTAAACCTAAGACCCCCCTGGTGGTGCCTAAACCTAAGACCCCCCTGTGATAAGCATTAATAACGTGTGAAAAAAATATTGTGGTGTTTTTCGTTTAAAAATAATGTTTTAAAAAAGATTGTACTGTTTTTCGTTTAAAAATAATGTTTAAAAAATTATAAATCATAAAATAATGTGTAATCATGAGAAGCAGTTATAAAACAGTAAAAGTCTCCGGGCGCCGCTTATAAAACGTTATTTTTCTCCGGCGCCCTTTTTTCCTGTCGGGCGCCCATTAAACGATATTTATTATGGGAGTGAATGGCGGCGCCCGATTTGTCCACTTGCCTCAGGCGCCCGAATTTACTGTTCCCCACAGCAGTATGCAGGGACCCCATGTGACCATAGCTCCCAACTGTCCCTCTTTTGGAGGGGCAGTTCCTCTTTGGGAGCCCTGTCCCTCTGTCCCTCTTTCCTCCTCATTTGTTCCTCTTTCAGGACTTTGTCCCTCTTTCTATGTAAATATATATATTTCTCTACAAAAAAAATGTGTTTGACTCTAAACTTTATTCCCATCCTTTAAATTGATATATTACTAATTATAAAATGTTAATATGGAGGAAAATGAACCAGGATAGAAAGCACCAGTGTGGTTTGAATTATAAAAGAACATATTTTTCTTATGAAATCTTTATGGTATGCGTGGCTAGGGGTGTGGTGGGGGCGTGATCAGGGGTGTGGTGGGGTGTGGCTTAAGTGTCCTTCTTTTTCATCTCACAAAGTTGGGAGATTTGCATGAGACTATAGGAGCCAGCTGCTAGTAAGGTACCTTTACCACATATCAGAATTTGTGTATGATTTCTGTTTCTGCGAATTCGCGTTTGCAACATATGTAATGGCATTCGCTTTTGACTTGTCTTCTAGCACGATTTTTCAAATGCGATTTTTTTCTGAAGAATGTTTGCTTTATTTTGGAACAGACATGCAATTTGTGTAGAATGCACGTCGATGGAAACACTGAAGAGCCGCCTTTGTTTCTTCTTTTGCAGCCCCAGGGCCGAGGCAGAGGCGAGAGAGGCTCCAGCCTCAGGGCGCAGTGTAGGAGGGGCGCACAACTCACTAAGCTATCATTCCCCTATTGTGTTTGAATCAGAGAGAAATAAGATAAGGGGATACATGGCAGTGACTGCATCCCAGATAACTAGAGATTAAGGTGTTTGGGAATTGGGGGCTCTGGGGCATCTCTGTCATAGCAATCAGTGTGTGACAGCTGGAGTGGAAGGGATGGAGGGGCGCACTTTGGTATCTCAGTCTTGGGTGCTGGAGGACCTTGTCCCGGCTCTGTGCAGCCCAAGGAAGATCCCCCCGGCCACTGGCCTGTTTAAAAAGGGACCACACAGCTGCGATGGGCAGTGGGGCAGGTTGTGAGTATCACGCCATGGGCAGGCAACGCGGATGCGGCGAATAGCCTAGTGAGATCAGACAGTGTCCATTCTCATAGGCTTTCATTGGACACATTTTCTTGTCCGCTCCGGGTAAATAAGCCAAGTTGGCACTCTGCATTCTATCTCATGTTCCGCAGCACATGGACCTGTGTAGGATCTGTGTGGAAGTGGATCCTATTTTTGACATAGGATCTGCCTCCTGCATTTATGATGAGCTTCAAAAATATTTTGAATGGGTACTATTTTAAGCAAGTGTAAACCGGCCCTAACATATGATTTGATGCCCCTGCGCAGAACACTCTGGACCATGTAGGCGTGATTGACAGTGGCGCTAGCGCAGGCACAGTAGAGGCTGACCTGGCGAGGTTGGCTTCTGAAACGGAGGGGATCCGGGGACACTGGAGCTGCAGTGTGGGACATAGCAGCTGCCAGGGGCTAGAGGAAGCCCTGGGTAAGTAGAGCTCATTTTTTTAGCTGCTCAGATGTTGCCTTTAAAGGGAATCTGAAGTGCTGGGTACACACATGAGATAAAAATCTTTGGAAAAAGAATGATTAAAGGCCAATTTTACCACCTCTTTGTAGTATGAGAGCATACCTACACACTCTATTCTATTGCTGGGTACACTCATCAGATAAAAATCTTTGCAAACCGAGGAATTCATCCGTCGCAGAGGTTTGTGAGAGAGGTTTGAAAGAATGATCTTTCTTAAGGTGGTACAATTTTTTTTTTTTTTTGATTAGATAATTTAGTTCGATTATTCCGCTAGATCGAATATAAAGATTTTTCCAGCATGTCCGATCTGATTTTTCTCGAAAAAACGGGATAAAATTTCTTGATCGAAAAAAAATAAAAATGTTCAACTTTCATCCGATTCGATCATTTAGATCGAATAAACGGGATAATCGAACGTTTTTATTGTACCATGTATGGCCACCATAAAACTCCGTACTCCCCACCCGACGGGTTCAGCGTTGTCCCCTTGGCGACAGTTGCTCTTCCTGCTAGCGGGTATGCACGACATCACGCGACATAACACGTTAGGTGCGAAGGTGACTTAAAGCGATCATGGCACTTTGCGCGGCAGTTGTCGGGGATCTTAAAGATCTGATCTTCTGTAATCCGCCATTATTGCGGTGTGACGCAAAGCGACGTTCGTGTGGTTGCGCACTGTACCCACGTGGCAATATTGCGGAAATGTCCACTCGTCATTAAACAATCGCCGGTCATTGGGAAAATCGCGATGTGGGTACATGGCTTTAAGATGCTGTACACATGCAAAAGATCAGTTCCTGCAAAATGTTTTCATAGTCTATGATATCTGGAGATCTCATACACACCGTGCTTAACGGACAGTCATCTGCAGATAAGATCCACCGGTATGAATCTGAAAGATTGAAAGATAAATCTTTAATCTGGATCTTTTGTAAACTTTTTTTTTACAAAGATTATTTGCAGATTTGATCTTTGTCTTTTCAAAGATTTATCTCGTGTGCACCCAGCTTAAGCATTCAAAATCTGTTGGGCCTCATACTACATGGCAGTGGTAAAATTGGCCAGTTATCTGCAGATAAAAATTGGATGTGTGTTTGAACCTTTAAGCAGCCTCCATATCACTCTCTCTTCAGGTTCCCTTTGACCAATGAAAAGTAGCCACTGCAGGATTTGATTGGTCGGTTTTCAAGCTGTACATATATATATATATATATATATATATAGATAGATAGATAGATAGATAGATAGATAGTGTACTGGTTAAGGGCTCTGCCTTTGACATGGGAGACTCCTGGCTAGGTCAAGTACCTATTCAGTAAGGAGTTCAAGGCAAGACTCCCTAACACTGCAGGGTGGCCTCCTGAGCACGTCCCAGTGGCTGCAGCTCTTGAGCGCTTTGAGTCTGACAGGAGAAAAGCGCTATACAAATGTTTGGATTATTATTATTATATCTGCATAAATATGAGCACAATATTTGCATCCACACAGATTTATTTCCAGCTCATCGACCATCTCTGTTCTTTCTTTTCAAAACATTTCAGTGTGGTTGGTCATCAATTACATTAAGGCTGCTTACACACCAGGACGTTGCGTTTAGGGGACGTTATTGGGTACATAACGTGCCCCTAACGCAACGCCTGGTGCTCTCTGATGTGGACGTCAGAGTGAGCCGCGTTGTGCAGCTCACTCTGGCGTCCGTGATGCCGTGATGCGTACTCTTGGACGCATGCGGCATCACGTGGTCCCGCCAGCCAATCATCGCACAGAGCGGCCGCTCCAGGAAGTAAACACTGCACGTCACACTGTGCAATGAATATTAATTAACCATGTGCCTAGCCGCTCTCCACTCCTCCCCAACACTACTGAGCATGTGCAAGCAGTCTAACGGGGCTTAGCTGCGCATAACGCACAGCATGCAGCACTCTCAACGGATGTGCTGCGTTACGATGTAACGCAACGTGGGCACTGTGAACAGCCCATTGATTTTTCAGTACTGTGCGGTGCGCCTGTAACATCTTAATGTGAAAGCAGCCTAATACAACACCTCTATTCTATGTTTCAATAAGTTTTAATTGGGGTTTTTCAGTTTAAACACAGCCACCAATAGGCATAAACATATTTTCAGACATCAGTGTACATTGGTTTTTGCTTAACATAAAAATAACAGCTATAATGCATAATAATTATATAGACTGGTCACAAAATTGCTGATATACATCTTATAATCATAAGAGTGTGTTCAAAGTAGATGTTATAATTCGACCATGAGACTTTTGTTGTACAAATGGAGCAGAGCTTTCTGGATAACTGGGGGATTAGGACCACCCTACAGAGTTCCCAGGAGTCACGTCCATCTCTTCAGGAAGCATCATAGTCTAGAGAGAATAATAACTGCAAATAAAGTTTAGGTTGGGGGGGGGGGGGGGGGGGAGGGGGGTATGTATGTGGATAGACCCCGCTAAAGGGAAGATTTCCATATTACAGAACTATAACTACAACAACACTATATAAACAGTGTTCTTAAGTCTTGGTTATTGAGAGTTTTAGGATACTCTGATTTTATTATATAATGATCAATAAGTAGAGTTTTAAGGTATTGAGTAATCTCTGTGAGTACTCGTTTAAGGCTAATTTCACACCAGGACGTTGCGTTAGAGGGGGCGTTAAGGTCGCATAACGTCCCCCTAACGGAACGCCTGGTGGTGCAGCTCACTCTGGCGTCAGTGATGCCGTGATGCGCACTCTTGTGCGCATGCGGCATCACGTGGTCCCGCCGGCCAATCGCCACAACAACAACGTGCAGTGCATATTAATTAGCCATGTGCCTGGCCGCTCTCCGCTTCTCCACAAGATTACTGAGCATGTGCAAGCAGTCTAACGCGGCTCAGCCGCGTCTAAAGTACTGCATGCAGTACGTTGTCTTGTGACGCAGCGTTACAATGTAACGCAACGTGGGCACTGTGAACAGCCCCATTGATTTTTCATTACTGTGCGGTGGGCTGCGTTACAGGCTGCTCTAACGTGCGCCTGTAACGTCCCACTGTGAAACCAGCCTAAATCTAAACTTGTAGCACGCGATGCTCAGTCAAGGAACCTGCCCATCTAACGGGATGCAGGGGATGCCTCCTCACACATTACAGAGCGTGGATTCGGAATCATTGGCACACAGCACACGCAGTGACACCTGTGTCCTCCTCTAGCAGCAGCAGCAGCTCGGGAGCGCCTCTCACATCATGTGTCTGGCAGCTGGAGAGAACATCTGGAGGGGATTCACCAGCATTAACCCCCTCCCTACCACAGGGGATCACCAGTCACTCTGCCACCAGCAGTCACCTTGCCCCAGCATCCTTCCATGCATTACAATGGGGCTGTCATTACACTGATCTGCTGTCCATGCTGAATAATGAATGCTGTGTGCGATATGTCCGTATCATTTTCATAAAGACATACTTATGCGGGAAGAAGCATTGAGAAGATCAGCTTGGCCAGCTTTGGACTGGCAGTAGATCAGGTAGAGTTGCAGCGCCGGCATCTTGGTCAATGTTCATCTAAGCTCCGGGACAGCTTCAGCGGAAAGATTGCACACTTAGCTCTAATCATCTCAGTGTACGATCCATTCGGCATAGTGCGCTTCTTATAGACTGCTGTGTTTGGAGCTCTCGCAGGGCTGGTGCACATCAAGAGCGATTCTGAGCGTTCTTAAAAACGCTTGCGGGTCGAAAACCGCTTGGCTAATGTATTTCAATGGGCTGGTGCACACCAGAGCGATTTGTTTTTTCCTCAAACGCAAACTCGGGTCCTGCAGCATTTTTGCTGATTTCTGATTGTTAAGTATAGGAAAGTGGAGAACTGCTCTGAAAAACGCTAGATCAGAGCGTTTTTCCAAAATATAACAAACGCTACATAAAAACGCTCCAGAAAACGCTAGGTATGTTTAGAAAAATCGCTCCAAACATGCCTAGAATGTCTCTCAAAAACCGCTTCAAAAACCGTTAGCATTTTTGGATACGCAAGCGGTTTTTGGTGTGCACTGGCCCTTAGACAGTGGGGTTGATCCAGGGGCGTTGCTAGGATCCTAAGAGATCCCGGGCACTTTTGGGCACTCTAGGTGGAGAATGGGTGTGGCCATGCACCAGAATGTGGGTGTGGTCATGGGTAAAGCTAAATTTACATGATCTTAACAGCGGTCTAAGTAGGCCTGCCCAGCAAAATGTTGGATGAAGCTCCTCCTCTCCATTAATACAAAAAAATGCAGCATAGATATCACATACATAGGCAGTCTCACTTAAACAGAACTAGGCAGTTACCCGGCTTCTGTGCTGGCTGGTCTGGCTTTCTGCTGGGCGGGCTGGCCTGCTGCCAGGTTATCTGGAAGTTCCCACATAGATTTACCTGACCTTCTAGTGGACCCCCTCCCATGCTCCCACGGGCTTCCCATTGAGGCACCATAACTCCCAGCATGCCCCCATAGAAGAACCACAACTCCCAGCATGCCCCCATAGAAGAACCACAACTCCCTGCAGGCCCCTATAAAGGCACCACAGCTCCCAGCATGCCCGCCATTGAGGCTCAACAGCTAACTCTGCCTGGGGGACATCCGGGGCACCCCAGAATAGATCCGGTGCACATGCCACTGATCTTTGTGGCTAGCAACTCCCCTGCTTAATTCAGCATGAAAGAGCTTCTCACCATGCATAAAAAAGGGGCGCAGGGAAAAAAGGGCACGGGTTTCATTAACCACCCTGGCGTTCTGAATAAATCGCCAGGGTGGCTGCGGGAGGGTTTTTTTTAAATAAAAAAAAAACTATTTCATGCAGCCAACTGAAAGTTGGCTGCATGAAAGCCCACTAGAGGGCGCTCCGGAGGCGTTCTTCCGATCGCCTCCGGCGGCCAGAATAAACAAGGAAGGCCGCAATGAGCGGCCTTCCTTGTTTTGCTTACATCGTCGCCATAGCGACGAGCGGAGTGACGTCATGGACGTCAGCCGACGTCCTGACGTCTGCCGCCTCCGATCCAGCCCTTAGCGCTGGCCGGAACTTTTTGTTCCGGCTACGCTGGGCTCAGGCGGCTGGGGGGACCCTCTTTCGCCGCTGCTCGCGGCGAATCGCCGCAGAGCGGCGGCGATCGGGCAGCACACGCCGCTGGCAAAGTGCCGGCTGCGTGTGCTGCTCTTTATTTCATGAAAATCGGCCCAGCAGGGCCTGAGCGGCAGCCTCCGGCGGTGATGGACGAGCTGAGCTCGTCCATACCGCCCAGCTGGTTAATAAAAATATTGTTAATATCCGTTTTGTTAATAAAAATATTGTTAATATCTACCGATACTATTCGTTTTGAAAGTGTAGATGGTGTATATTATCATAATAATATTGCCGACAGCAATGCTACAGCTTTACCTTACCCTACTCTCACACAGAACCCTTCACTACTGATGCCAACTCAACTCAACGCAACCTGCCGCTTCACAGAGCTCCTCCCGCACTGTTCAGTGAAGGTGCTGACTTCCTTATCTGACATAAGGATGGCCATTAGTGGAGACAGTAGTGCAGGGGAAGGAAACATGAGAAATTGACTTTAATATTTATCTTAATTTACACTCCAGAATAAGAACTTGGAATTAGAAGTTATTGAAATACATGATACTTGATTTAGTCATAGTCGAGGAGAGCACTTATCCTGGCTTCTGTGGGTTATAGAAAAGCTAATTGTACAATAGCAGCCCAGACACAAGGCTGTATATCTTGCCTGTCCAGATGTACAAATATTAGTTGGAGTTGGCTCTCCCCCCAGGCTAACGTTCCAGCATGAATATATATGAGGGGCATAAAATCAAGTGGCTTGTTTACCAAGAAAGAGCAAAGCCAAAGATATCTGGAGCAGAGACCTTTTTGAATGAACTAAAAATTACATTCGATATGGACATCAAGGGCTCGATTCACAAAGCGGTGATAACCCAGTTATCACGCCTAAAAGACTTTAGGCGTGATGACCTTTTCACCACTGAGTTATCACCGCTTTTTCCTGCTCTTCGCGCGAAGTTACCGCGCGAACGCGCGTTCGCGCGTTCGCGCGTGAGAGCGCGCGCAAAGTCCCATAGGGCTTAATGGGAGCTTCGCGCGAAGCGGGGACGCTGCGCGCGCACGCGCGCGGTTGCGCGCGCAAAACTTTGCGCGCGGCAACTTCGCGCGAGTTTCTTCTTATCATGCCTAAAGTGACTTTAGGCGTGATAAGGGCCTTTTCACCACGGTGCTAACACTTTGCACCGCTTGGTGAATCGAGCCCCAAATCTTACCAAAGTCTCTAAAAAATATAGCCATAATGATTGATGTTTTGCCATTTCATTAATTGATCAAACATATGTCCATTTCTCACACCATGAGCACGGGGGGATGGGGGGAGAGGGGGGCAGGGGGCAGCAGTACACAACTGAAGTTTCCATAGTTTTGTACTGCATCAGGCATTTCAAGCCCCTTTTACACTTGGCCATTACGTCGCCCCCGCATTACGCTTCCTCACCACAAGGGCTTGCACACTTAACACGATGTAACGTGGTGCGCTGGAAGTATCCAAACCTTTGCATTGCCGACGCAAAGTCTGCAGCACGTTGCTGCATGATCCGTGCCTACCCCAAGTCAATTGGCGACGCCTTAAGTGTAAACGACGGGAGCGTGGTGCAATGCGGTATGCCTGCACAGACCAATGGGAATCCCAATAATGTACTTCCTGCTCAGCTGGGAGAACGTCACTAGCTGGGGGCGGGGCTATGCACATGACCCCGTCGCCACACCATGGTGCAGGGATCATATGAAGGCTGGTCTCTGCTGTGGCAGGCGTGAAACTGTCTTTCGAGATACAAATGTACAATACTGCTTTTTTATTACATATTATTGTTGTTAAATGCTACAATATTTTATAAACTGTTATTGGTAGTTTAAAACACTTTAAGCACATTGAAAACAACCCAAAAAATGTAGTTTATACTATGGTCTTCATTCACTAACCGACGCTAAGCCGGTTAGTGTGCCTTATCTGAGGTTAGTGTGCCTTATCTGAGTTAGTGTTCCTTATCTGAACTTAGTGCCTCTTAAGTAGCTTTGTGCACACTAAAAGATGCACAAAGCTACATCGTGCACTGCACGATAACATCGCACCCGCTATACTGTACATGATGCAACCTAAACGGCCCTTCAGTGCACCGTTATCGTCGCATCCTATGCGACCTTATGGTCCCATCATGTACAGTATAGCGGGTGCAACGTTATCGTCGCACCACGCACAAAGATTGACGCATTACGATGTGCGAGCTGTGCAGTGCGCGATGTAGCTTTGTGCATCTTTTAGTGTGCACAAAGCTACTTAAGTGGCACTAAGTTCAGATAAGGCACACTAACCTCAAATAGGGTTAGCGCTGTAGTTTGTGCCCACTAAGTGATAAGGCACACTAACCGGCTTAGTGCTGGTTAGTGAATCAAGGCCTATATGTCCAAATCCAGAGTTGTCAAGAAGTATTTCAATAATCTACATTTCACCATGTTCATCAAAGGACTCAACTTACAAAAAAATTCAACTTACAAACAAAGGGCTTGATTCACAAAGCGGCGATAACCCAGTTAAAGACTTTAGGGGCCTGATTCACAAAGCGGTGCTAACAGTTAGCACCCTGGTGAAAAGCCCTTTATCACGCCTAAACTCTGTTTAGGCATGATAAGTTTAGGTGTGATAAGTTTAGGTGTGATAAGTTTTTAGGCGTGATAAGTTTAAGCACCAACTGGGTTAGCACCGCAGTGCACAGCTGATCAAAAGTTTTGCGCTAGCAAAGTCTGGTGCACTTTGCATAGAGTTTAATGGCGCTGCTTTGCGTGCGGGACTTTGCATGCGATCTAAACTTATCTAAACTTAGCATGCCTAATCTTATCATGCCTAAACTTATCATGCCTAAACTGAGTTTAGGCATGATAAAAATGGTTATCACGCCTAAAGTCTCTAACTGGGTTAGCACCGCTTTGTGAATCGAGCCCAAGGTGTTATAACCATTTTATCATGCCTAAACTCAGTTTAGGCATGATAAGTTTAGGCATGATAAGTTTAGGCGTGATAAGTTTAGGCATGATAAGTTTAGATAAGTTTAGATCGCGCGCAAATCCCGCACGCAAAGCAGCGCCATTAAACTCTGTGCAAAGTGCACCAGACTTTGCTAGCGCAAAACTTTTGATCAGCTGTGCACTGCGGTGCTAACCCAGTTGGTGCTTAAACTTATCACGCCTAAAAACTTATCACACCTAAACTTATCATGCCTAAACTTATCACACCTAAACTTATCACACCTAGGGCTTGATTCACAAAGCAGTGATAACTCAGTTATCACGCCTAAAAGACTTTAGGCGTGATGACCTTTTCACCACTGAGTTATCACCGATTTTTCCTGCTCTTCGCGCGAAGTTAGAGCGCGCGCAAAGTCCCATAGGGCTTAATGGGAGAGCGCGCGCAAAGTCCCATAGGGCTTAATGGGAGCTTCGCGCGAAGCGGGGCCGCTGCGCGCGCGTGCGCGGTTGCGCGCGGTAACTTCACGCGAGTTTCTTCTTATCATGCCTAAAGTGACTTTAGGCGTGATAAGGGCCTTTTCACCACGGTGCTAACACTTTGCACCGCTTGGTGAATCGAGCCCCTAAACTTAACATGCCTAAACTGAGTTTAGGCGTGATAAAGGGCTTTTCACTAGCGTGCTAACTGTTAGCACCGCTTTGTGAATCTGGCCCAAACTCTTAAAATGAAACCTGTTTGTAACTAGGAGACTGCACATACAGTGTAAGCTCCTGATAGGGTTGCGGTCCACACTTGTGCGGATGCAGAATGGAAAAGGAACACGCATCAGCGAGGTGGATGCATTCCGTCCATTCTGCATCTGCTTTGCACAAATACACCGTCCGTTCCATGTCCGCAGCGTTGCTACGTCGGCCTGAAGGCATCGCCGCTCACCTGTCTCGCCCCTGCTGCTCATCCCGTGCTCGGATGCTTTAGCAGTTCGGAGGCCAGCAGAAGTATGGCTCTCTATAGGCTGCAACAGCCCAATTCTGCCTAGCAACAGGGTGAGTTTTCATTGGTTCAACATGAGAATTCTCCCTGTTGCTGAGGATCCCCATTGGTCTGCTGTAGCTCAATGGAGAATCCCTGAGAATCCCTGGCCACCAGGCTTTTCAGAAGAGACCGAGAGGCGGCAATTGGTAGCGGGACACGTGACGTGAGTATTATGTCACAACGGTGGTGTGAAAGCGATGAAAACGGGCGATGCAGATGCGGCGACTAGCCTAGTGAGAATGTACAGAGTCCTGTCCGGGAACAAGTGCAAAGTCCAGACTCTACGGTCCTCTTGCACTCCACGGCACACGGATCGTACACAGATCCATGTTTTTAACATGTGGAAGCAGGTCCTATTTTTAACATAGGATCCGCTTCCTGCGTTTTCGAGGAACTTTAAAAATGTATCTCACAGATACGTTTTTAAAGCAAGTGTGAACCGAGCCTAATTGAGGTGCTGTGGGCTGGTGGGTGGCTGGTCTTTTCGTCTCTCTTCTTTTTCTTGCTTCTCTCAGTCTACAAGAAGATAAGTGTTTGGGATTTTTGTGAATGGCACTTCTGAGAAATCAGCTTATGATATTATCATTAATCAAGTGATGAGATAGGTGCCTGTCAATTAATATTGATGCATCTCGGTACAATGATGGAACTATATTGATGGTGACAATGTCGTTTTTTCAGTTCTCTCTGTTTTGGGCAAGATGATCTCTGTCATCCGTATGTCTGTACATTTTGTTTTATGCAAAATAAAAATGTTCAACTTTAAAAAAAAAAAAATTTCAATCGATATATAGAAAAATAGCACTGACATACAGTATGTTTACAGCAATTGTTTTAGCTCAAGAGGAATTTCCCTGTGCAGGCGCAGATAGCGCCTGGTGATGGGGGCATGCATGTGCAGTAAGGCGTGACTTGCAGCAATGGGTGTAAGAGACGGGTCGGCCAGTGGAACATCGAAGTGTCCCAGGAGGACCAGGGCTCTAGTAATAATGGGGCCCCCCAGGCAAAATTATCCTAGCCCCCCCCCCAACAGACAACCTCACAACCCAAAAAAAATAGCATTAAGGTCCCAGGAGCCAAAGTTTCCCCCAGGGTTCCTCAGCTGGCTTCCCCCCTCCCCCGACCACCCCCTAACTCGTGCTCACCCGGGGCCTGCAATTTGTCTGCCGGAACAGATGAGACGATACTCTGCCAAAGACATTGTAGGAACCCTGGGGATCACATTTAATTTGGGGGTAAGAAGACACCTAGGGGGCCCATACAACCTTTGGAGCACTGGGGCAATTGCCCCATTTGCCTCTATGGAAGCACCGGCCCTGGGGAGACCAGCGATGGAGCCCACAGCCTAAAGGAGGCTGAAGGAAGCCCCAGGTAATTATAAATTAATTATGAATGCTGTTACTATTTTGGTCTCGAGCACACTTTAAATAATTCCCCAGTCATATGTGAACAGGCGATCTGGTGTCATCAATAATGATTGTGATACCTGCTGCCTTCCTTCAGAATCCCACCAGCCCACAAAACTCCATGGCTGCAGTTTATACATTCCATCCTCTTCCAAGAAAAGAAGAGGGAGGTGACAGAGGTCACAGACAACACACAATAGCTTCAACTCATTGAAGGAATTGGAACTGTCACATGAACAAGATTAATCAAGGAACAGAATGACATTACATTCAATATAGTCTTCTCTACTTAACTGCTGAGAGCTCTTTTCACACCAACTCATCATCGGTGACATGTGATGAACGAGAATCCCGGCCAAATCATTTTGGTTCCTTTGAGCCTCGTAACTATAATTTACACCTATTAAAAAATTGTGGCTGTTACAAGAAAATCTCACCGAAAGTCTCCTCTGCTGTCTGTGGAGCTGCATCCTCTGCAAAATTCAGAATGAGTTGATAGGCAATTGCTTGATTTAACCAATTAAGCAGTTCTCACGGGAAATTGTGTCGTTTGAGCAGTGGTGGATTCTGTTCATGTCCTTTACATAAAACTGTCGGCTTACGTTGGGACACTTCTTGCAAACTCAGCATCAGTCAGCCTTTCAGTTCTGTTAGCAAAGAATGCAGCTCTTTAGGAGATAATGGCCTAAACTGAGTGACAAGGTGGTCCAAAGAAAGACTGCATGGGATGGCTGCAATTTGCATGAATTTGAACTTAGATTTTAGTAGAAAATGTCCTTTCTGTTGCGGAATTGTGCTGCAGTTTGTTAATAGGGCAGAAAGTTCACTGCTCATTGTTGCTAGCGTTGCTTGAAGTCCATCTGAAATCATGATTGGCAGAGACGGTTGGGAGAAGGAGGGTTGTAGGTCAAATGCAGGACCATTTTTTGCCATATAAATAAGAGGGGGGGGGGGCATTTCAGCTCCTACAGCTTTTAGAAACCAGGACGAACTGCAGAAAAGAAGCTGTTTGGTGTAACGTTTGCGGGATTTTATTTCCGTGGTCAGCGCACAGAATGCGCGCTGACACTACGGAAATCCTCCACATGCGTGTATTTAATTATAACCCAGCTATGGTGCAATGCACCTGTAGAGGGAGATTCCCACCGGCAGATGGAGCTGTGGAGTACAGACGGACTCAGCCTCTGTACTGCCACAGATGCCAGATGGGAATTGCACGAGTTGAAGCAATGTAGGGCTGGATAGCCCTAAAAGAGAAAGAGCACAGAGACAGAATAAATGTGTGTCCACCAATCTAGTCGCCACCCAGCGACGGTGAACACACATCAGCAGAAACAAAGTATGAACGCAATCGCGAGAGAGGCGATTGCCAGAAGTGACACAAGACTGAGCAGAACAGAGCACGAGAGTAGCAAAGGCACAGCAAACAAGAACAATAAGGAAAATAACAAACACTAACTAAACGCGAACACCGCACTCATTCGCAACAGCGAATGCATTTAACCATGATCACCGCGCGTTAAGCACCGAGTGATAAGCGTGCCACCCTAACTAACCAATGACACACAAACACGAAATAGAGAACGCGAACGCTTGCTAAACGGTTACCTCACCGAGCCTACAGCAAGCGTTCGTACCAGACTAGACAGAGAGAAGGAGCAGCCAGCAGCAACCGCAGCTCTGGCCTACACTCCCAGACAGAGTTCAGAAGGAACCACCGCTGCTACCACTAGAGCGAATGCGATCCAGATAGACAAACAGATAGGGCTACCAGTAGCAACCGCTGCTCTGGTTAGCCCCCCTAAGGCAAAATACAGAAGGAAGCACTGCCACTACCACTAGGGCTAATGCAATCCAGACAGATGGAGCAGCCAGTAACAACCGCAGCTCTGGCCTACACTCCCAGACAGACAGAACGATTCCCTGTCGACCACCGCTGGCGACAAGGAAATCGAGACAGAAAGGGAGAACAAGGCAATACAAATAATACAATCTGACTGCACTAGAAGGGATGCCTAGTGCAGTCCCCAGGAATTACTCTAAGATAATCTTAGCAAACGACAGCAAGGCTGACACTCTAGGAGTGTTTGCAGGAACAAACCTTCATGACCAGCAAAGGATTCTGGGAGCACATGGTATTTATACTGCAAGCCTTCAAATGAGGCAGCTAGGCAGTTTGCATGACAAGTGTATGCAAATTGCTCAGCACCAGAGCAGGTCTGAAACTTCCAAAGCAAAGACAGGTCTCTTTTCCAGAGACCTGCAGCCCACAGACTTAAGGAATGGACAAACAGCTGTCTGCCCATGCAGACAGCTGAGCAGATCGTTACATTTGGATACAGTGATGTAGCTAAGGAGCTATGGGCCCCAGTGAAAGTTTTACATTGGGCCCCCAAAGCACTCTATACATCACAATTGTGATACAGCGGACCAAAACCTGCCAAGGACAACCACAGTGTCAGAGGTGCAAGAAGGGGATGGAGAACAGTTTGTTAATGATCACTACTATTCAAAGCATCTTAAGAAGTGATTATCACCAGCAGAGGACCAATAAAGAGCTAATGCTGCGGTTCAGGTAGGAGTCCCTCCTGGTCCAAGGGCCCCAATGAGGTCGCAACCTCTGCACCCCCTATTGCTACGCCACTGCTTGGATCCCTTTAAGATGTTGGATCTGCATCTCAGAGGTACACAGATATATGACCATTTCATAGCAGAGTCGCTTCCCATCCTCCCAGTAAACTCTGTAAACTGATTTCTTTTATTAAGAGCAAATAATGTATTTTAGTGCAAAAAGGTTATTCTTAATAGATTAACAGATGCATAGTATTTTCAGCTTTCTTTAGAACACAATGCATTGAGCACTGTTAAGCAATTTCAGCTCAATGCTTCCTTTCTTTTCAACTTCCAACACTAGACAAACAGCGATAGTGCAGTGAATGTTCTGCTGAAGCTTGCCTTATAATTCTCAGATATGGAATAACCTTGCTTAGAAACACAGCCCTCCTGAATAGCAAAAAGTCTATGAAGAGAATTTTTCTGCTCGCCCTTCAGCCCACTGCTTTCTGCAGACCAGTTCCCACTTACCGCTTGTCCTTTGTCCTTTTGGAGAACAGTTATTTTCTGCTTGCTTGCTTGTTATGATTAGTAGAGGAAAAAAAAGTGGTATGTCCCTCCAGGCATGTAACCTTTTTTCCATTTTTTAATTTAACATAACAATATCTTTTTTTTTTAAGTGGATGTTGAGTTGTCAGCATTTGCAAAGGCCGAAACAGAACGCCTAACGCACACAAAGAAGTGACGAAAGATGAAAGTCGCACTCTGCGTGAAACCAGCCACAGCAAAATGTGACCATAAGGATTAGGGAGTGGTGCAGCAGAATATACAGTGTGATGGCATAGATCCCAGCTGTCCCTCTTTTGGAGGGACAGTCCCTCTTTGGGAACCCAGTCCCTCTGTCCCTCTTTCTTCCTCATTCTTCCAGCACGGTGGTATAGTGGTAAGCGCTATAGCCTTGCAGCGCTGGGTCCCAGGTTGTGGCATTCGCTGTTGCCTGAATTTGCTGGGGTCGTTATGTAACACTTTGATTGATCACCAGATTATCCCTACATAGAACTATCTTCCTGTTCTCTTTTGTGTCATTTAACCTAGGCTTAACAAAGGACACAACGAAGTCCAAAACATCTCATCTCATGTTATCTTACAGTGACCAGTTTTTTCTTTGCTCAACCTGGGACAGGGAAGGGTGTGTGTTTGTGTGTGTGTGTGTGTGTGTGTGTGTGTGTGTGTGTGCTAGTGTGTTGCCGAAAAATGGGCGTGTCCATGACCACGGTGGAAAAATGGGCGTGTTTATGTACATGGTGTAAGCGGAGTGAACTGTAATTGTAATGGTGCGTACACACGCACTACAGCCGCCAACGATGGGTCCGTCAGACCCTCCTGCTGGGCGGACTTTCTGGCGACAGTAGCGCGTGTGTAGGCACTGTTGGTGGACTGATAAGGCTGTTTCTGAGCGATCCGCCCGGCGTGTGTACGCACCTTTGCTCTGAGGAAGGGGGCCAGAGTTTCCTCCCAAAACACAGATAGGCAAAGTGACCCTGAAGGGGATTAGGCAATGTTCCCCAAAGACATAAGAAGGCAGTGTTCCCACAATGATGTAGTGAAATGGGAGATTTGTATCATGGATGTCAGTCTATGACATGAGTATGTACTCTGTAAAGTGCTGCAAAAGATGTAAGTGCTACATAAATACATAATAATGATATGGTGGGACATTAGAATTTAACTATGGTAGGATTAAATTGTGAGCTCTGCCAAGGACAGGACTACATACTCTGTAAAGTGCTGCCTTAGATGGCAGTACTATATAAATACATAATAATATCGTAGGACATTAGACTATGACTATGGTGGGATATTAGATTGTGCATGAAATCTGCAGAAGCTGCTGATGCTACAGGTATTAGCATACCATTTAATAATCATGAGCCCCCAAAATGCCAAATGCTGCAACAATAACCCCAAAGTAGCAAGTGCAGTCTCTATCACCATCAAATAATAATAACTACAGCAACCTCTGACAAATGAAATGCAACTACCGTAAACAGCAAATGGTAAATGAGGCAAACATTACCTCATACAGCCACAGAGTCCCACGGCTGGGACACCCGGGGGCTAAAAGTGGGACATAACTTGGGACACATTGCAGCCTGGGACAGGGGACCCTGTCATGCGCAGTTCCGATCCTCCCCATACCGAAGCCTGGAGGTGATTGGGAGGCTGCACCATCGCGGAATCCCTGGGGGTACATATTACTGCGGCAAACGGGGGCGAACGGTGGGGAACGGAGGGACTTGGGGCATATAGTTAGCTAGCCAAGTGCTAGCTTAAGGACATACAACAGATTTTTTTTTTAAACCCTCCCGTGCCATGTGATCCCCTGAGGCGACTAGCCCGACCGTAGGTCGGACTTACTGCCAGGGCGGTTAAAGTGAATCTCCAGACTAAAACTCTATTTAGCAGCACTGAAAAGGCTTTGTGTTTTTTTAACAGTTTCACAGCATTAGAACTTTTTTTTTTCCTACCCAAGCCTCATTTTTAGCTGCAAAGAAGAAATCTGCCCAGGCATTTTTCCCCGATGCTGTGCAAAGCATGATGGGATTTGTGATGATGTTGTTCTCCTTCTGCTGTTTTGGCACAAATTTAGTTTTACAATTTTGAATTTGAGATTTGAAGCCTAGTGCGCACAGCTGGGAGGGGTGATCGGGACACAGGACAGTTGGAACAGTGTCTCATGCTCCCTGTCGCCTCCTTTCATCCAAAAAGATGGCTGCCCCATGAAATCACAAACATTTGCCTGTTCTTTTAAAAAAGGGTGGGTAAGTGATTATATTACCTATCTATTTTAATTAACATAACTAATGTAACTTAATGACAATATGTTTGTTTAGGCTGAAGTTCCTTTTTAAAAAATTTTCCTTCAGACACCAGAAGAGAAGTTTGACCCAAGTATAAACCTAGGGCAGAAGCCCAGGCCACTACTTTTAACATCCCCATCCCTATATTGCTACTCTGGAGAGCTATTGGTCCCCCTTCTCTCCTCCATACAGCATTTCCCAGTGTCGTGGTCAGGGCAGGAAGCAGTTATAGTTACTTGTTTCGGACGGCTCCTTCTCTTCCTCCACTGGCGGCTCTGAACTTCCAATAGGCCTTCTGGGTCCCGATCACATCCAATATGACGTGATCGGGATCCAGGAATCCGTGTCAGCATTACAGCACCACCTGGTGGTGGAAGAGGGGCGATGGAAGAGGCTCTTCCATCATCCCTCTTCCACTACCAGGTGGGGCTATAATGCTGACATGGACTCCTGGATCCCAATCACGTCACATCATACGATCGGAACCGAGAAGACATGTTGGTGTTACATTGCCGATCCAGCCGCTGGACAGGTAACTATAAAAGCTCCCTGCCGCCCACTCTGCATACCCTGCTGAGCCTGCCAGGCTGGGGGAGGCACACTTCACCAGTGGCAGAAAAAACTTGGCTTTAACCATTGCTCATTACCTACTCCCCTCTCCTTTTTGCTGCGCCAGCTCCTGTAATGGGGGCAGAGTGTAACAATTGCTTGTTCACTCCAGGTGCCGAGTCCCAACTCCTCGCTCCTCCAGCATAGCGGAGGGATGCCGACCTGATGGACTACCAGGTTCGGCATTCCCTATTACTAGGCGCGCACCTCTCTCCTATGTATCCTGCTGGTGGAGGGCAGTACTGCGCCCTCCGTAATTGAGAGCCAGGGTATTTAAAGGGTTCCGCCGCTGTCCCCCCCCCCCCTCCTCGACCAGATCCTGTTTCCCCCTATTTGCAAATCTTGCTCCTGGATCCCCATTTGGCATTTTCAAGCTGCTTCCCCTTTTAGCTTTTCCCTTGTGGCTGCCCTCATTGATTATTTCTAGCTAGTTTGCCTGAGCCTACCTAATCTTGGATCCTTGCCTGTCAATGTCCCTTGTTCCCTGCCAGTCATTCCCCAGCCTGGCCCTGTCTATCCCTGATTAATTACCCTGTCAGTCTCCCTGCAATCACTGGCCTGTCAGTCACTTCCCAGTCAGTTACGCTCCTGGGGTTTCCCCCAGTCTGCCAGTTCCCCTCCTTGAACTTCTTCCAGTCATTCGCAGCATCCCGGAGATTCCCCCTGCCTGCCAGTTCCCCTCTGGGACTTCCTTCTGTCAACCACAGCCTCCCATGTATTCTTCCAGCCTGCCAGTTTCCCTCCGGGTACCTCCCCCACGCCCTGGTGCTGCTCACCCCTTGATACCAGAGACAGGATCGACAGAGCCCCAACGGTTTGCAAGAACCCTGACATTGGCCCTGCAGACAATTAAAGTTTTACTTTATTAGGCTGCTAAAGGCTTAATGTAAAGCTTTGTGTCAGAGCTGCAAAAATCATCAGGTATCAGTGGCAATAACTCAACTGTTCTCCCGTAAATAATTAGAAGTTTGAAACTCCGCCCCCGCAAGACTGCCATGGCCAGTTTTATCTGAAGTGTTCAGAAGCGGTGTGGCCATCCCCATCTGCATTGTCATGACCCGCCCCAGCTTGACAGACTCCTACTGTTGAGCTGAGGGTGGGCCGAGGCAACACAGGGGGTGGCTACAGAGTTTAAGACTTTAGTAAAAAAAAAACACCACAGCAGTTTTGCAGAGGAAGGGGTGGAGTTTCAGACTTCTAATGATTTATGGCTGAGCTCGTGAGTTACTGCCACTGACACCCGCCAATCCTTGAAGCTCTGACACAAAGACATTATATTCATCTACTTTAACCACCTTGTGAAACAGGAGGGAAGGGGGAAGGGTGTAGCAGCATTCAGCAGTAGACAAGATGATGAGGCTCAGGCTGATTGTGTAAAGAGGCCTATTGTAAACTGCTCATACAGTATATTAACTGTGTGACATTACAGAAAATGGTGGCAATTAAAGCGCTCTTGTATTACGTAATTCAGCTTTCAGCAGAAAGCATTTATTTATATTCTGCATAAATGCACTCCAATGTGTATTCACTTTCCCCTGAACTATTAAGCTGTAGCACTTTTGCTGGTACAGGAGCTGGCATAGCAGTGCCCGCCCCCAGCACCATTATTGGGCGTGGTACCCGCTGAGAACCTGCGATGGCCTGACTCCCCAGCACAGAGCTGCATTATCATTAGCGATCAGTAAACACAGCGCCAAATCGCATGCCATTTCTGAAGACATCCGGGAGACCGTACCACATGTTAATCCTCTTTCAATGCGCTTCTCTCACACAGACATTCTAAGAGTTTTACCTCCGCAATTAGCTTTCCAGCTGAAAGCATTTTAATTCCTCATTTTGCCTAGAAAGTATTACTTTGTTGCTCCATTAGAAATAATCGCCGTCTACCATGTGCAAAATAACCAGTGAACTCTAATGGAGTCCTAAAGTAATCAGTTTATTTATCGCTGTTGCTCCTGCGCTGCTCACTAAAGGGAACGTTCTGTATAATCATACACAAATGATGCCAGGGCTGGGCAGGAAATACAGGTAGCACACTGAGGTTTCATCTAACGCATATACACATTTATAGCATAGCTCCCAACTGTCCCTCTTTTGGAGGGACAGTCCCTATTTGGGAGCCCCGGCCCTCTGTCCCTCTTTCCTCCTCATTTGTCCCTCTTTCAGGACTTTGTCCCTCTTTCTATGTCAATATATACTGTATATTTCTCTACTAAAAATGTGTTTGACTCTAAATGTATTTCCATCCTTTAAATTGATATATTTCTAATTTTAAAATGCTAATATGAAGGAAAATGAACCAGGATAGAAAGGGCCAGTGTGGTTTGAATTATAAAACAACATATTTTTCTTATGAAATCTTTATGGTATGCATGACTAGGGGTGTGACAGGGGTGTTATCAGGGGTGTGGCAGGGGAGTGGCTTTAGTGTCCCTCTTTCTCATCTCAAAAAATTGGGAGGTATGTTGTAGTCTACTACATTTCCGGCTGCAGAATACAACACAGTGTCAGACTTTCACAGTTTAGGCCAGTATTACACTAGGCCGGTGCGTTTGCAGTGCGATGCGCAGCCCCCATCGCACCACACCACACAAAACGTCAATCCTATGACTATGAGTGGCAGAGTAAAGCGACACAGTCATACGCATACGTCCCTCACCTAGTGAAGTACCCTCTGCTGGACAGGAAGTACGTCACTGGGATTCCGGTGGGGGGGGGGCTTCCCCGTTGTATTCCTGTTGTTCCGAGCACTGCTGCACAGCCGCTGTCAACATATATAATTGTCCTACTTCCCCCACTGACTTACATTAGTTCCGATGGTAACACACTGTTCACTTTGCAGCAGCTCACCTGGACATCGAAGAAAAATGACATCAGTGGTTGCCTGATTGTGAGAAGTCATGGGGTTGTGATGTGTGTAACACACTTGTACAGTGAGGCTGTAACAGGGGCATAACTACCAATTAAGGATGAGCTTCCAAATACCGTCAAGTATGAGTTTCTGAGCTTTTCAGTTCGAAAATTGGATTTCCATGCTGGAAATTGGTAACCGGAATCATGCAGAATACAGAGAGTTGGAATTTTTAAAGAGAACCCAAGGTGGGTTTGTGAAATCACATTAGGACACAGAGGCACTTTGACCAGCCTCTGTGTCGTTTTAGTGATGCATTCTGGACGATATACAGAGGTACGTCATTCGGCACCCATATTGCTGAAATGAGTGCCCTGAAATGACTGTTACTCTTCAGATCATTGTATTGGGTATTTCTGCATGAATTTTTACTTTTCTAATCTGCTAAATTCATTTTGCGGCTTGACTTTTGGCATTTTTCCCCAGCTATTTTACTGCTTAGCCTTTCCAGTTAATTTTTTTATGTTCCTCTGATGATTATCATGAACTCTTATGGTGAAAAACTTTCCAAATAGTAAAGGTTACACTTTCAAATAACTAATTTATAACAGTTTTTATCTATTTTCTTGCAGATGTCCTTTTTGCTCTTTCTTTTTATTTGAAAATATATGATTACTAGCTGGTGACGTGCTCAGTGCTCCATGGGGCCGACGTGCACATTCCACCTCACAGGACATCAGGCAAGCCACCTTGATCAGCACAGCGGCCAATCAGAACGAGGAAGGGCAGGAGATGGCTTGTGCGGAATGGACAGACAAAGCACTGCAGGCAATCAGAGCGGGGCAGGACAGGAGATGGCGTGTGCAGGGTAGACGAACACAGCGCCACGGCCAATCATAGTGGAATGCGGCAGGAAGGGGCGTGTGCGGGATGGATGGACACGGCGCCACGGCCAATCAGAGTAGGGTGGGGCAGGAGGGAGTGTGCAGGCTGGAAGGACACACACAGACACAGCAGCCTGCATGAAAATTATTATAGATATTTCCTTTTTGCATGTATTAAAATGGTAGCACTCAAATCCCCTTTCTCCTAATGTTAATAGCTAAAAACTGAAAACAGGAAAATAAGGCCAGGGAAGAAGTAATGAGGGCCCCAAGAAATATGCTGGTAAATAAAGGTGAATGTTTCCTATGACTTAAAAGGCCACTATAGTGAAAAAATGTAGGCAGTTAAAGAACTCCAGTAAAATTAATGTAATTAAAAAAAGTGCTTCATTTTTACAATAATTATGTATAAATGATTTAGTCAGTTTTTGCCCATTGCAAAAGCTTTCCTCTCCCTGATTTACATTCTGACATTTATCACATGGTGACATTTTTACTGCTGGCAGGTGATGTCAGTGGAAGTAGCTGCTGCTTGTTTTTTTGGGCAGTTGGAAACAGCTATTTCCCACAATGCAACAAGGTCAGAGACGGGACTCCAGCACCCAAGGCTAAGACACCAACGTGCTCTCCCCCCCCCATCCTTCCCACCTCAGCCATCACACACTGATTGCTATTAGACTAAGAGGTGCTCCAGGCCCCCAACATCTCTATTTATCTGGCTTGCGGTCACTACCATGTATCCCCTTTTCTTATTTCTCTCTGATTCAAACAGAATAATAGCTGAGCCTGGAGTCTCTCTCGCCTCTGCCTCGGCCAGGCCCTGAACGAGGTTCACAGACAGGAAACTGCCAGGACCCTGGTCCCCACAGTTTTCTGTGGGAGGGGTTTCAACATAATATCAGCCATACAGAGCCCCTGATGATACATTTGTGAAAAGGAATAGATTTCTCATGTAAAAGGGGGTATCAACTACTGATTGGGATGAAGTTCAATGCTTGGTTACGATTTCTCTTTAAAATCTGACAGAACCAACAGGTTGTGGGGCCAGTCCATCTATTCATGTGGAATTCTCAGGATTTTCTTTGTTTTCAACAGCATTTCCAAGGCTTCAGTGCTTGTGATGGGTGCCGCCAAAATGACCTGCTTTGGTGATAGATGCCATGTGTAAGCTACCAAACCAGAATCTCAAGATAGAGGTTTTTAAATGGAGCAAATGCTAAGATTTGTTTTTAAAGTGCAGTAGGGTATTGTACCGTGTTAGCCATCAATAAAAGCAAGAAGTTTTAAATCAGGATGATACCATTTATTGGCTGACTAAAAAAAATAAGAATAAGCAAGCTTTCGGCTTTGCAGCCTTCACCGGGCTTACGTCCTGTTTGTTTGTAGGCTGATGGTACAGACAGCTATATACATGCAACATCAAAAGGGAAAACATAGAAGGGAAAACATAGATTTTTTTCAAGCATAAATACATGTCATTAATATGCCTTAAGTGAAACAGAACATCTAAATGGGGTGAGAGGTTGTTAGCTGAGATAAGGATCCTTGTATACACCATGCTCGCTCCTCCCTTCTTGTCATATTGGCAACCACACAATCTGAAACAGATGATTGTCAGGAGTTCTTTGAATAGGCCTCAACAAAACGGAACAAAAAAGGTGTAGGACCTGTAGACACATTTACTCCACTAACACGTTAACAATACCAGGTTCACAACAGGAATACAGAGTACAAGGCACATTTTCCTGTGGTTCCACCAATCTGGTATATCTGATCATGTGTGCTAAATGCCCCAATGTTATGTACATGGGAGAAACTGGACAAACTCTGCGCAAACGTATGAATGGACATAGGCAAACTATTAACGATACCACATCTGAACTCCCAGTTGCTACACACTTTCGTTCCTACGGACACAGCATGGATGATCTTCGTGTCACTGCCCTGAAGGGTGGCTTCAAAACATCAAATGATCGATAAATAGCAGAAACAACATTTATAAATTGGTTCAATGCAGTGGACAAGGGCTTGAAGATGGACAAAAACTTTTTATATTGGTATGAGGCTGATGATATTTAAACTCTTTCTCAGCCTGTATAGCTAAACTTGTGAACTCAGAATTTACGATACCTCTGTGTCAGTCCAACTCCCAGGTCTGGGAGCATGGTGTAAACAAGGATCCTTATCTCAGCTAACAACCTCTCATCCCATTTAGATGCTCTGTTTCACATAAGGCATCTTAATGACATGTATTTATGCTTGAAAAAAATCTATGTTTTCCTTTTTGATGTTGCATGTAGAAAGCTGTCTGTACCATCAGCCTGCAAACAAACAGGATGTAAGCTCGATGAAGGCTGCAAGGCCGAAAGCTCGCTTATTCTTAGTCTTTTTAGTTAGCCAATAAATGGTATCATCCTGATTGAAAACTTCTTGCTTTTTAAAGTGCATCATATTAAGGGATCATTCACACTACAAGAGCTTTTCCAAGCGCTTGTGATTTGAAAAGCTCTTGCTAATGTTATCCTATGTGTGTGTTCTCACTGGAGCGATGTGATTTTATAAAAATCCCCCAGAGCATTGCAGTAGCAGGAGCTATTCAAATCACTAGTAGATATGTCGCAAACCTCTGATTTTCGGTTCGCAAACACTGGCCATGTGGCTGGCCGCGGAGGAGGAGGGGAGACCTCCTCCTCCAACATTACTGAGCATGTGCAAACAGTTTAACGTGGCTTAGCCCAGTATAACGTACAGCATGCAGCACTTTGTTTAAACGTGCTGCGTTACTATGTAACGCAACGTGTGCAATGTGAACAGCACATTGATTTTACAGTGCTGTGAGTTAGGCTGCGTTACTGGCTGCTCTAACGTGGGACTTTAACGTCCCACTGTGAAAGCAGCCTAAGGTGTTTAACAAATTCTTCCAGCTTCATATTTTTTATAAATTAAAGACAAGACACAGAACATTTATATTGCGCTTTTCTCCTGGCGGAATCAAAGTGCCAGAGCTGCAGCCACAAGGGCGCGCTCTACAGGCAGTAAGTGACAGGGTGTCTTGCCCAAGATCTCCTTGCTAAATAGGTGCAGGCCTACTGAACAGGAAGAGCTGAGATTTGATCCTTGGTCCTCTGTGTCAGAGGCAGAGCCTTAAAAGATACCCGAGGTGAAAATAAACTAATGAAATAAACAATTGTATATATCCTCCTCCTTCTACAAATGACTTTTTAAGATATCCCATGGTTTCATTTTATATTTAAATCTACTTTTTAAGTTTTTACTGTTTTATTGTTTTTGCTCAATGACACATTCATTGAAGTATGCCAGAGCTAAAATCTATGAACTATTGACCCTTTTTATCTCTTGTCTGCTCTCAGAAACCATTTTCTGCTAGGAAAGTGTTTTATAGTTGTAATTTCATATCAGTGAGGGTCACACTCAGTCCTGACTCAGAAAGAAACTGGCACTTACATACCTGATGTTTAAACCACTTAACGACCGCCTAACGCCGATAGGCGGCACCTGGTCGTAAGTGGGTTTCCATGGAAATGGCCGTTCCATGTCAGTTCACGGAGGGTGTCTCCGTGAACAGCCTGCGAGCCTCCGATCGTGGCTTGCAGGCTTAATTGTAAACACCCGGGGAAGAAATCCCCGGTGTTCACAGCGTACGGCACTGCTGTCGCAGCAGCGTCGTAAAGGAGATCGACGATCCCCGGCCTCTGATTGGCCGGGGATCACCGGCATCTGATAGGCTTAAGCCTATCAGAGGCTGTACAGGACGGATCGTCGCCCTGTACCGCCCGTACAGAGAAGGGGTGGGAGGGAAGGAGAGGGAGGGGGGAATAGCTCTGCGGAGGGGGGCTTTGAGGAGCCCCCCCCCCCCCCCCCCCCGCAAGGCACAAACAGGCGGCGGTGATCAGACCCCCCCAGCAAGACATCCCCCTAGTGGGGAAAAAAGGGGGGATGTCTGATCGCCCTGCCTGCAACACGATCTGTGCTGGGGGCTGAAGAGCACACCCAGCACAGCGCAGGGAAAATCCCCTGGTCCTCAAGTGGTTAATTCTTTCAGGCAGAGAAAGAAAAAAAGGAACACAGCATAGTTATTTGTGTGCTAGGAACTGTACATACACATGTCTATCTCATCATGTCACATGTCAGCTCGGGTATCCTTTAACCAGTACACTATCCAGCCACTAAAATATATACTGTATATACAGTATATATTTACATAGAAAGAGGGACAAAGTCCTGAAAGAGGGACAAATTGTTCCTGAAAGAGGGACAAATGAGGCGGAAAGAGGGACAGGGCTCCCAAAGAGGGACTGTTCCTCCAAAAAATGACAGTTGAGAGCTATGCCTCTGTCATATTACTGAACAACAATAATCTTTTTTTTTTACCTATGTTTTCTAACCTGAGCTGGGGCTAGTGATGTAAGCTGGCTGGTAAACTAGAGACCTTATTAGAAAGATCAGTTCCTGCTTCAGTGCAATCTCCGCCAAACTGCAGTCACTTTCCTAATTGGGTTCTTCACAGAAGGTAGAGTTTCCTTGTGTAGCTGTCTTTAGAGAATACAAGAAGCCTTACAATTATTTTTATAGGCTGTTGAGGTGACAGTAAAACAGAGCAAGCAAGGTCTATAAATATGAGAATATTGTTACAGAGTGCTTTTCATTAGGGAATCTGCAAGTTGTACAATTCATGTTAGCGTTATAGTTGGCCACATTACCACAGGAAGTTCTTCAGGGATGAATTTCTGGAAAGGCCACATAGGCCCAGGCCTTGAACTGCTACTGCTGAGGGGGGTGGCTGGACATGGAAAAGGGGATGCTTAATAGGGAAGAGAAGCCCACAAATGTAAAAGTGAGGCACCAATTGGGAAGCAACATATGGAGAAGGCAGGGCCGGATTTGTACTCTTTACCGCCCAAGGTCGCTATCACCAGCCACCCCCCATTCAGTAAAGGTAGCGAAATGACCCCGCCCCCTTTCCCTCCTGTATAGGTAGCCAGGTGACCCCCCCTTCCCTCTAGTATAAGTAGCCTGATGACACCCCTCCAATAGGTAGCAAGATGACCCCTCCCCCTTCTCTCTAGTACAGATAGCCTGTAGCCATCCTCCCTTCCTTCTAGTATAGGTAGCCTGATGACCCTGTTCCCCCTCCAGTATAGGTAGCCAGATGATTACCTTATTTTCTTGCAAATTCTGCACCAGTTTATCCTGCTGCCCACCCACTCTTGCTCCTGTGGTGCCCTAGGCCATGGCCTAGGTAGCCTTGGCCTAAATCCAGCCCTGGGAGGAGGAGAGATGCTGCTCGAGGGTGCTGTACATGAAAGAGAGGGACTGCTGTAAATTGATATTATACCAATAATAATTTCAAAGACTGTGCCACTTATGCTAAGGGAGAGAAGGGGGCTTGCAGTTATTCAGGAAGTACTTAATGCTTTGTAATTGGTCTAGGGAGAATGCATCAGTATAATGACCAACATGCTATGGTGCTGGCTGTGAGCTGTATGATGGAGGTATGAGGGTTGCTTGTGTTTGATTAGAGCTCACCATTGTTTTACCATCAAATTTTACTTAAAGTGGATCCGAGATAAACTTTTACTCATTGCATAATTGTGTTTCTTTCCTATTGTTTATAGGGCATTCCTCAAGCCAAATACTTTTTTGTTTTTGCTTTAATACTCTGATTCCCTATAAACTAAACAAGCCTCGCCAACAGTTTTTCAGAGAGCCTTGGCATTTTCAGACAGTAGCAAGGGCTCATGGGAGCTCAGTCTGGGCAGGAGGAGAGGGAGGTATTACTAGCTAGAGATTTCAGAGGCAGAGGGGAGGAGGGAGGAGGAGGAGGGATTCGTTTTTTTTCCTAGGCTGAGTGCTGAAGATGCAGATAAGCTTGCCTGTGTGTAATGTTTACAGGGACCCCCCTCCCTCACCTGGGTCCCCGATCTGCGCTCCCCTTCAAACTTAAGTTTAGCAGCAGCCGCTGCTATTAGTAAGAGGCAACGGGCGGGGATGACTCACCTCTTCCGCGTTCCAGCATGCATTCCACTATCGTCACTTCCTGCAATGCCGCCCACTGTATTGTAAGTGGGCGGCATTTCAGGAAGAGACGATAGTGGAACGCGGAAGAGGTGAGTCATCCCCGCCCGCTGCCTCTTATTAATATAATAGCAGTGGCTGCTGCTAAACTTAAGCTTGAGGGGGAGCGCAGATTGGAGATCCAGGTGAGGAAAGGGGGGGTCCGCCCCCTTCCCGCCGCTGTGCCCAGTACCCCCTTCCTGCCCGCTACCCCCTCCAGCTTGGCGGCCCCCACCCATGGCTGGGGCGGGGGGAGGGCGGCGAAAAGTCTAGGACCGGCCTTGGGGGCAGGGTGCTACTTCTTCTTCTTCTTGCTTCAAGGTTGAGGCACATAGCCTATTATATATACAGATATATATAGAAAAGTTACTTGTTATAGTTATGTTTTTCATCTCGGATTGCTTTAAAGAGGAACTTTAACCAATTCAACCTGTAGCTGATACTTACTGATGATACCCCCTTTCTCACAATGTCTCGTTTCCCACAATTTCTCATTTCTCACATAGGTCATTGGGGGGGGGGGGGGGGGGGGAGAGGCGGTGGCTGATATTGGGTTGATCTCCCTCCCCCAGTGCGATGTCATGACCACGGTCCTGACAGTTTGATTTTGCGTCGGCTCGGCGGCCGATCAGACAATACCTACGCGGTAAGTGTGCTAGGCCCCATTGCCCTTGCACTGTTGTTGCCGTACCCTGGGATAAAACAGGGTTATGCAATGCATACATGTGCATGGAATAAGGGCGCTGTGAAAAAAGGGCCCGAGTTGATAACAAAATGGTGCTGGTTATTCACGAAATCTGATAACGATAAACATTGTTGTCAAGCTTTGTTAACGATAAATATCGTTGTAAAAACAGGCGAGAAATAATAACGAAAATATATTAATGTTAAATATAGTTACGTAATTTAACAATACAGCTTAACCCAACACTCACACAGAACCCTCCCCTGGTGGTGCCTAACCTTAACCACCCCCGGTGGTGCCTAACCCTAACCCCCCCCCCCCTGGTGGTGCCTAACCCTAACCCCCCCCCCCCTGGTGGTGCCTAACCCTAACCCCCCCCTGGTGGTGCCACATAGTAACAATAATATCTTTGATAACATAAAATGTGTAAATATAAATGAAATAATATGGCAAAAACTATGACGTTGCAAGCTTCTAAAACGATAACATACTTCAAAAACTATAATGTTCTAATGTTGTTAACAATATTTATCACCTTTTCGTCCACTCTCAGCCGGTGCCCTTTTTTTTCCTGCTACCATGCATACTTGCAAGACAAGAGGAAAAGGGGACTCAAACAGAACAGTTATAAGATTTAGGGTGGCCATGGAGTGATGAATGATAAAAACTCGATTAGCCCCAGCATAAATATTTCCAGATAACTAAATTGACTGAGAAGTATCCTCTGATCCTGCACACAGTGCTGCATATTTCTGTCACACCACAGCTATAATTTGAGGGGAATCAGTAAGAACCACCATGCTGCTAACTCTTATACTGCTGAATACATACAAAACTATGCAAGCATTCCTTCACCTGCCAGCTAATCAATCTAGATTTTCTGCTGCTCTCACTTGAGCTGCCGGTTGACTGCACATCCTAAATTAATCAAAACTTTTTTGATCTATATGAGAAGAAGGCATAAATTTCAGACAAATTCGAGCAAAATGATGGCATCAGCTCAGTACTTTGTTTCGTGTTGTGTTGAAATAATCTTGATGTGGAATATAAGTGTAACCAATGAATGTTTTTGTCCTTTCAGTGGGTTCCCCCAACACTAAGGATATATTTACAGAGGTGAGTTGTGGTGCAGAATAATGGATTCTAACGTGTCTTGCCGCACTGCAATGTTCCACATATAGCAACGTTCACAGTGCAGAGGATGCACTATAGAATAACAGCAGCATGCAGCATCTTTATGCTTTATGCTTTATTCAGCTTAATAAAAACTCTAGGATGGTGGACTAGGTCTACAAATTAAGTTAGGGAGATAGTTATATTATTCTACTCCTGTAATCCTCTAAAAGAGAGTCCCAAAAGTTTTGATAATGTATTTCTATGTGTGAGGTAACTTTAGCATCTAAGGCTAAGTTTCGCCTTAGATGTTCGCCTGTGGAAAAAAAAACGGCGCATGGAAGAGGAGTGGAGACATTGTAATGGTCGTATAGACTGTTGCTAGGTGACCACAGCACACAGAGCAGTGGAACTTTCCAGAAGGCCGGCGCGGCCTGTTGGAGGCAACAGCACAGGCGCAGAGGGGCAGAGCTAGAAGGGTGTAGCCAGAGAGAACTGGTTAGAACCAGCCAGAGCGGGCCAGAGCAGTGCTGGGCCGAAATTACGCATGCGCGTAATTACGCACCGTAATTTACCGTTTTTTTACGCATAAGAGCTACGCGTAATTTACGGCTTACGCGTAAGTATGTACGCGTAAGCCGTAAAGCGGTATTGTAATTACGCCGCCTACCGTAATTGCGTAGCATGCGTAATTTTACGGTGAATTACGCGTAATTTTACGCGTAATTTCATAGGCACAACTCCCCTTCTCCAAGAGTAGCCAATCAGTTATCAAGTTTGTTTGGGAGCTACATCCTAAGCAACCAATAGTATCTTCTCCCGCCCTTTAGTATATAAGCTGTCAGCCATGATCTGTGTTCTTTGTGGGTTGCTTTCACTTTCTGAGGAGAAGGAGTGAGACAGAGAGTGATACAGTTTTACACATCCATATTAAGTGCAATTCTATTGTATTTTCTTAGATCTTTGATCTGTGTGATTGTAAGCCTGTGTTAGGAAGTTGATTATTGTAGTTAGGGCTTTGTTTAGGGTTAGAATTCTGTTGTTTAGTGTTAGAGGCAGGGAAAACTGATTATAGGGCTTGTGATTTTACAGTGAAAGCGTAGATTGTAGAGACAAGAGAGGGCCTGTGATATGTAATAGAGTGAAATCAGTTAGATTCAGGGATCGTGTGCTGAGAGTGAATTGTTTTTTTTTTTTATCATTTTGATTATTTGATTTGATTGAATTTTATTTTCATTTTTTTTGTGGGGGGATTTATTTCAAGTGCGTTGTCCAAAAGCAATTGATATATAATTTGGACTAGCTCTCCAGTCCTCTCCTCCCTCATTACATTGAAATTTTAATTTGATTTATTTTTATTTTATTTTATACGTTTATCATTTGTCACTTTCCCCTACATTTCAATAAAACAATAACGTTTGGCACTTGCTAAACATATTCCCTACAATGTCTGGCAGAGGTGGAGCAGGCCGTGCCCGTGGCCGAGGAATTGAACCCACTGCAAAAAGATGTTTGTTTGACACCTTGACAGGCAGTGATCAAGAACCAGCAGCCCAAAAAGTACATCCCTATTTCACAGCAGGAAGGGGACGCTCTGCACCAAGCAGGGGATGCACTGTACCCGGCAGGGGTCAGTCCAAAACTGGCAGGGGACAGTCAGTTGGTAGTGGACAATCAGTGCGAGGTAGTGGCCAATCCTCAACAGGCACAGTGAGGAGTGAAGATGTAACTCCAAAAAAAGTCTACAACCTTACGCGCGATTCTATGATGATGAAGGGCCCACGACGCCCCATTAGGGAGAGCCAGGCTGCTGATATTGTGGAGTTTGTGACGAGAGATAGCGGTTCTCAGTCCCCCAATCTTCAGGCCCTGGAGAGTAGCAGCAGTACCAGCAGCACACCCATGCCTGCTCAAAGATCTGCCACCAACATCCAAAATGAGCCTTCACTTCCATATACTGCACATATTGCAGACCTTGTGGACAAAGCTCTTTCGCAGTCCGACATAAACCTAGAGTCTGATGCCCAGAATTTTTTTAATGAACCTCAGAATGTTATCGATGAGGGATTGGCGGGTGATGATCATGATGACAACTTGTACCATGCCCGCGATCAGTCTCAGTCCTCAATGGGAGAACATAACATCCAGGATGAGGGCTCTCCCAACCTTCTTTCTCCCAATTATCCTGATGATGATGAGCTGGGTTCTTATAAGGGATGTAGTGACGATGATCTGGATAGGGACTATGACCCGCCTGAACATCATGATGATGCCAGCTCAGATGATTCAGAGCCGCAGAGGCTGCATCAGCATACCGTGAGACCTAGTGGAAGCAGTGGCTCCTCTGGTAGGCTTTTTCAAACGAGGCAGCAGCCACAACCTGAGCCTGCATCTGAAAGCACCCTCTCCCAAATTGTTGTGCCTGAGACTGAAAAAACAGTTAAAAAATCATCTAAGAAAGCCCCAGTTTGGAAGTACTTTACCGTTGATGAATCTGATCCCCACATTGTCATATGCAACATTTGTGGTCATAAAGTGCGTTTAGGGAAGGACTTGTCAAGAGCGGGCACAGGTGGACCACTCTCCCACATAAAAAAGCATAAGAGAGAAAATCAGCTTGTTCAGGAAGCAATGGGTAAAATACCCCGCACAGTGCCCCATCCTTCTTCCCATTCAGGTTCTGACATCGGCACCCCTTCCCCCTGCCTTCACTCCGCAACACAGTCTGGCAGTAGAGGCCACATGTCAGCTACCTCAATTGCACGTTTCTCGTCAGTGGCTCACAGCACCCAGCCCTTAATTACTGAGTCGATAAGGTCGACAAAGCCACTGCCTTCCCATCACAGCAGGATCCGGAGGTTGAATGGGCTGCTGTCACAGGCTATGGTCCAGCAGTTATTGCCCTACAGTCTTGTAGAGGAGGGTACAGCCATTCGCGAGCTGCTGAGGTTTGGCATACCAGAATGGCGGATCCCCAGCCGCCATTTTTTTGCTAGGACAGCAATACCTGATCTGTATCGCCACACTGTGGATAATGTGACCCTGTTCCTTGACTATTCTGTAGGCAACAGGGTACATCTCACGACGGATTGCTGGACCAGCAGTCATGGCCAGGGACGTTATATGTCCTTTACGGCACATTGGGTCACCCTCCAATGTCAACAGGAGGGTTCCAGTCCTGGGGCGGCCAATGAGCTGGTTGCGCCGCCCCGTGGTGTCAAGGGGAACAGTTCCACACTTGCCTCTAGTCATGTCGCAACCGCTACAGCTGAGGCCCCCAGTAAGCGTGCCCGTGGGACTGGCCACAGCAGAGTGGTACATCGACGCTGTCAGGCGGTTCTGGGTTTAGTCAGCGTTGAGCAGCAGAGACTTACTGCACCAAATGTCCTGGCCATTATCAACGGACAGGTGCAGAAGTGGCTGACCCCAAGAAGACTCCAGGCTGGTCATGTTGTATGTGACAACGCAGCAAATCTGATTGCCGCCCTGAATCAGGGCAACATCCCCCATGTGCCATGTTTTGCCCACATACTCAACCTGGTGGTGCAGCGCTTTTTACGCACCTACCCAGGTTTGAGTGATGTGGTGCAGCATGCAAGAAGAGTTGTATCAAAGTTACGTTATTCTTCAAATGCCAAAGATTCGCTGTCTAAATTGCAGGAGAAACATGGCCTGCCCCCCCATAGGCTCATTGCAGACAGTGCAACACGGTGGAACTCCACACTTCGCATGCTGAATAGGTTGTGCGAGCAGAAAAAGGCGGTTGCAGAGTACCTCCGAGGAGGACATGGCACCCAGGGCGCACCTGCCCGATTCACCCAGGAAGAGTGGCGGCTGATGTATCAAGTCTGCCGTGTCTTGTCCCCATTCGATCAGGCTACAACATTCGTAAGTGGGGCACAAGTCTGTATCAGCGAAGTGATCCCTCTCGTGTACATGCTGGACGAGAGTCTGAGTAGCCTGATGACAGCTGGGGAGGATGCGCTTGATGAGCTTGAACAACAAAGCTTGCTCCAAGCCACCCAGACTCAGGCACATGAGGAGGAGGAGGAGGAGGAGCTTACTTTCACGCGGGACTTACTTGAGGTGCCTGACCATTGTGAGGAGGGAGAGCAGGCCAGTGCGGCATCTGTGGTTCATGGGTGGGTAGACATTGGAAGGCAGGACGAGCAGCAGCAGCAGTCAGAGGATTTTGATGTGTTGAGCAGACCGGATGATTTGGAGGCGCAGGCTCATCTCTTCCCCATGGCTGTTCATATGTTGAAATGCTTACGCAGAGATCCCCGGATCCAAAACATTAAGGAGAGGGATGACTACTGGTTGGCCGCCCTTTTAGACCCTCGATGCAAGGGGAAACTGGGTCAGTTCATTCCAGCAAGCCGGCAGGAGGAGAGGATGCGTGAGCTGCAGCAGGCCCTAATACGTCATGTGCAGGAGGCCTTTCCACAGTCTGAGATCACAGCTATCCCCACTCATCGCACCCAGCAAGTAGCTGAGCCTAGCAGACCCATTCTTCCTGGAGACCTTTTTGGAGCAATGAGAAACTTTTACTTCTCTGAGCGTCCAACAATAACAACAAGAACAGTAGAAGGAAGTTTTCACCAGCGGGTGAGCCGCATGGTCAGTGATTACATGAGGTCACTTGGTGCATCTGACAGTATGCGCACAGAGGACCCTATGGAATTTTGGTCCGCCAGACTGGAAACCTGTCCCGAGCTGGCGCAGTATGCGCTTCAACTTCTGGCATGCCCGGCTTCCAGCGTCATTTCTGAGCGTGCATTCAGTGCGGCAGGTGGGGTGGTTACTGAAAAGCGATCCTGTTTGTCTACAGATTCAGTGAACAGACTGACCTTCTTAAAAATGAATCAGTCCTGGATTGATGGTGAATACTCAGCCCCTGCCCTCAGAGACAGAAACTGAATGAGATCGCTTTCAAATCCCTCTGATATACCTATGTGTCTATAAGATAACATTAAATATTTAATGTTCAGTTGTGTTCCCAACATTATTGTTCACTGCACAATTTGATTCAAAGGTACAGCAGTCTTCCCACTTTTATGGAGCTCTATGGTTAAACCCCCCCCCCCCAAAAAAAACCAAAAAACCTTTTATTGATATCGTTGCTCACACCGTTACAGTGCACTGCACAATTTCATTTTTTTCTGCTCCTGCTGCAAAAGTATTTCAGTGTTCCTACCCTCATGGAGCACTGCTATGTCCTGCTATGTTTACTGGTGTCCCTGATGTTGCTGCTGTTTTGTTTATTGGTCTTCCACCTTTCCGGTGACTTTGCCTACTACCTGCCACCAAAATGTCTTGGGCTGACTGAGGGTGATGGTCAACTTTCTGTGTGACTGAGCCACTGCTCCTCTCAGGGCCACAAGCTAGGACTTTGCCTACTACCTGCCACCAAAATGGCTTGGGCTTACTGAGGGTGATGGTCAACTTACTATATGACTGAGCCGCTGCTCCTCTCAGGGCCACAAGCTAGGACTTTGCCTACTACCTGCCACCAAAATGGCTTGGGCTTACTGAGGGTGATGGTCAACTTACTATATGACTGAGCCGCTGCTCCTCTCAGGGCCACAAGCTAGGACTTTGCCTACTACCTGCCACCAAAATGGCTTGGTCTTACTGAGGGTGATGGTCAACTTACTATATGACTGAGTCGCTGCTCCTCTCAGGGCCACAAGCTAGGACTTTGCCTACTACCTGCCATGAAAATGGCTTGGGCTTACTGAGGGTGATGGTCAACTTACTATATGACTGAGCCGCTGCTCCTCTCAGGGCCACAAGCTAGGACTTTGCCTACTACCTGCCACCAAAATGGCTTGGGCTTACTGAGGGTGATGGTCAACTTACTATATGACTGAGCCGCTGCTCCTCTCAGGGCCACAAGCTAGGACTTTGCCTACTACCTGCCACCAAAATGGCTTGGTCTTACTGAGGGTGATGGTCAACTTACTATATGACTGAGTCGCTGCTCCTCTCAGGGCCACAAGCTAGGACTTTGCCTACTACCTGCCATGAAAATGGCTTGGGCTTACTGAGGGTGATGGTCAACTTACTATATGACTGAGCCGCTGCTCCTCTCAGGGCCACAAGCTAGGACTTTGCCTACTACCTGCCATCAAAATGGCTTGGGCTTACTGAGGGTGATGGTCAACTTACTATATGACTGAGCCGCTGCTCCTCTCAGGGCCACAAGCTAGGACTTTGCATACTACCTGCCACCAAAAAAGCTTCTGCTGACTTAAAAAAAAAAAACTCACCTTTTTCTTGTTCAGTTTCTTGATGTCCACACCGTTAATTTACCACCTTCTTTTGATTATAGATAGTAGTGTTCCCACTGTCAGGGAGCACACCGGAAAAAAATACATTACTACTCACCTGTTCCTGTTGAGTTTTTTGGGTGTCCCCACCGTTAGGGTACTCCACACTTTTTATTATAATGTACCACCTTCTTTTGATTATAGATAACAGTGTTCCCACTGTCAGGGAGCACTCCACAAAAAAAAAATAAAAAAAAAAAATCACCTGTTCCTGTTCAATTTCTTGGGTGTCCCCACAGTTAGGGTACTCCACACTTTTTATTATAATGTACCACCTTCTTTTGATTATAGATAGCAGTGTTCCCACTGTCAGGGAGCACTCCACAAAAAAAAAAAAAAAAAAAAAATCACCTGTTCCAGTTCAATTACTTGGGTGTCCCCACCGTTAGGGTACTCCACACTTTTTATTATAATGTACCACCTTCTTTTGATTATAGATAGCAGTGTTCCCACTGTCAGGGAGCACTCCACAAAAAAAAAAAAAAAAAAAAAATCACCTGTTCCAGTTCAATTACTTGGGTGTCCCCACCGTTAGGGTACTCCACACTTTTTATCATAATGTACCACCTTCTTTTGATTATAGATAGCAGTGTTCCCACTGTCAGGGAGCACTCCACAAAAAAAAAATCAAAAAAAAAAATCACCTGTTCCAGTTCAATTACTTGGGTGTCCCCACCGTTAGGGTACTCCACACTTTTTATTATAATGTACCACCTTCTTTTGATTATAGATAGCAGTGTTCCCACTGTCATGGAGCACTCCCCAAAAAAATAAAAATAAACTGAAACTGAATTTCTGGGGGGAGGGTGGAAGGGGTTCAGGTCTGGTTACCTATTATTTACTGGGGGGAGGGTGGAAGGGGTTCAGGTCTGGTTACCTATGAATTAGTGGGGGGGAGGGGGGGTGGAAGGGGTTCAGGTATGGTTACCTATGATTTACAGGGGGGAGGGTGGAAGGGGTTCAGGTCTGGTTACCTATGAATTTCTGGGGGGAGGGTGGAACGGTTCAGGTCTGGTTACCTATGATTTACTGGGGGGAGGGTGGAAGGGGTTCAGGTCTGGTTACCTATGAATTTCTGGGGGGAGGGTGGAAGGGGTTCAGGTCTGGTTACCTATGAATTAGTGGGGGGGGGGTGGAAGGGGTTCAGGTCTGGTTACCTATGATTTACTGGGGGGAGGGTGGAAGGGGTTCAGGTCTGGTTACCTATGAATTTCTGGGGGGAGGGTGGAAGGGGTTCAGGTCTGGTTACCTATGAATTAGTGGGGGGGGGGGGGTGGAAGGGGTTCAGGTATGGTTACCTATGATTTACAGGGGGGAGGGTGGAAGGGGTTCAGGTCTGGTTATCTATGAATTTCTGGGGGGAGGGTGGAAGGGGTTCAGGTCTGGTTACCTATGAATTAGTGGGGGGGGGGTGGAAGGGGTTCAGGTATGGTTACCTATGATTTACAGGGGGGTGGGTGGAAGGGGTTCAGGTCTGGTTACCTATGAATTAGTGGGGGGGGGGGAAGGGGTTCAGGTATGGTTACCTATGATTTACAGGGGGGTGGGTGGAAGGGTTTCAGGTATGGTTACCTATGAATTTCTTGGGGGAAGGGGAGAGGTCTGGCTACCTATGAATTACTGGGAGAGAGGGGGGCAGGTCTGGCTATGTATATTTAACTGGAGGGAGAGGTCTGGCTCCCTGTATTTCTATGCATATGAGATATACTGTACATGCATACAGATATATTATCAGATATATATATATATATATATATATATATATATATATATATATATATATATATATATATATATATGTCCCCAATATCCCCCACCAGCTGGGATCACCTGATGCCGTATTCATGTCCTTTGCTTGAACCGCCAGCTTGAACCGGTTGCTTGAACCGCCAGCAGAAAGAACACACACCTACTCCAAAATTCTCACTGAACCTCCATCAACATCTTGCAGCCCTCCTGAAACTCCTAGTGGCTTTCTGCCATCCTCCTTGCATGGAAGCCGGCGCGTTACCTGACCTGCCTAGAGTCAAGTGATACGCCTGCTGCCGTGCACAGAGGACGTCGGAAAACCACTAGGAGCATGCTAGGAGCTTCAGAAAGGCTACAAAACGTTGCTGGAGGCTTGGTAAGTATTTTAAAGCCTGCAAACCAGTCCAAACCCCCCCCCCCCCCCCCAAACAAAAAAATGTATACCCAGGTGTATATGAAGAGTATACACTCCCTCTCTTAATCCCTGTCCATCCCGGTATGCCCGCTCTCAATGCTATTGAAATCATAGCTCCTACAGAAAGTAGAGCTGCAACCTGAAAAATGATGTCTGCGTGTCCTTACAGCGCATGCGCAGGCTTTGTCTCCTCTAATTATTTACGACTCTCTGCAGCGCATCATAGTTCCGTGCACTATGACACGGGCCACGCAGAAGGGAGGAAGAAATTAGAGGAGACTGAGCCGGCGCATGCGCTGTAAAAGAGAACTAAAAAGCAATGAATAATTGCTACATATACTCTTCACACTGTAAATTTTTCACACTGGTGCTTTGTGTTGGACATTGAAGATCTAAAAAATGAAGGGATTGCATCACAAGAAATGTGACACATACAACTAAGCATTCTGCATAAAAATATGTTTCAGAAATGCATTGTACTAACAATGTCATTGCATTTCTTTTGCGATTATTTAGTCCAACACAATGTGTCAGTGTCAGAGATCGTACAACAAAAGAGAAGAAACGTATACTTGTTTATGAAAAACATTTATTTTTTTGGGTTTGCCATGTCACGTGTATATATATATATATATTTTTTTGTTTTGCAACTGGCAAATTTTTTTTTTTTTTTTTTGTAAAAAAATAATGGAAAAAAAAACAAAAAACTTTAAAGGGGAACTTCAGCATAAACAAACATACTGTCATTAAAGAGGAACTCCAGTGAAAATAATGTAATAAAAAAAGCGCTTCATTTTTACAATAATTATGTATAAAATATTAGGCATCACGCCTGCCCCCGGTGCCCATTAATTGGGCATTTATCTCGTCCTGCCGGGCCGATTTTTCCCGCAGCTCCAGGACCTGCTGCTGTAGGAGATTGAACTCCCGGACCGGCACTCCTGTCTCATGCCTCCTCACCCTTGCCTTCAGCCTCCTTAGTTCCCGTCTCACTAGTAAGTGAGTGGAAAGTGGAACTGTGGAAAGAATAGGGAAAATAGGTTAACCTGATTGATACAATGATTATACATTTTACATGTAAACAAAAAAAAAAGAAAAGAAACCTGTAATGTAAAGCTTATACAATAACATTTAGGGCCCTGTTCCACCATAGAAGTAATGCGAAGGTGGCCACCTCGCTGCATCACTTCCGCATCTCCCAATGCAGAAGTGATTAGAGGAGATGGGACGCAGATGCAGCCCTGCGAGAATCTGCAGCATGCTGAAGATTCTTGGATCAGTCTACACCGCTCCGCAGAACCTGAACGCAATAGAAACTATACCATTACCGTGCAATGGTCTCAGGACACCCGCGGTGTGCCATATCGTACCACATGTAATGGAAATGGACCTGACTGTAGTTAACCTAATATGAGATATTACTTATACAGTGAAAGCAGTAGAGTTTTGTACCGTGTTAGCCATCAGAAAAAAGCAAGACATTTTTGATCAGGATGATACCATTTATTGGCTAACTTAAAGGGAACCTAAACTGAGAAGGATACGGAGGTTTCCTTTTAAAATAATACCAGTTGCCTGGCTCTCCAGCTGCTCCTGTGTCTCTAATACTTTCAGCCACATCCCCTCACCAAGCATGCAGATCAGGTGCTCTGACTGAAGTCAGACTGGATTAGCTGCTTGTTTCAGGTATGTGATTCAGCCACTACTGATCTCTTTGGCTGCAGCAGGACTGCCAGGCAACTGGTATGGTTTAAAAGTAAATACCCATATCCCTCTCAGTGTAGGTTGCCTTTAAAAGACTAAGAGCATGCAAGCTTTCAACTGTAGAGCCTTCTTCGGGCTTAAATCCTGAATGTTTACAAACAGATGGAATGGACAGCTATATACATGCAACATCCCAAGGGGATACATTTTTTTAAACAGAGCAGAGTTAGTTAGCTGAGATAAACAGAGCAGAGTTAGTTAGCTGAGATAACACATTTGTTTACACAGTACTCTCAGCTAACTAACTCTGCTCTGTTTCCCCTAGGGCAGGGATGTCAAACCGGTCCTACGAGGGCCGAGATCCTCACAAATTTTTGGCACAGCTCAAATAAATTGATGGGTCTGCATCGGGATAGGTGTGTTCCATCAGGTACAACACATTCCTCTCTTTCTCAGTCCATCCTAAACATTGGCATGGATCGGGCCCTCCAGGACTGGAGTTTGACACGTGTCCTAACTAAGGCATCTTAATGACATGTATGTGTGTGTAAAAAAAAATTATGTATCCCCTTGGGATGTTGCATGTATATAGCTGTCCATTCCATCTGTTTGTAAGCATTCAGGATTTAAGCCCGAAGAAGGCTCTAGTCTACAGTCGAAAGCTTGCATGCTCTTTTAATTTTTTTGAAGTTAGCCAATAAATGGTATCATCCTGATCCAAAACCTATTAATTATACAATGCAATATTTTTACCAGTTTGGAGGCTTCCAGCAAATCGCCTGGCCACTCGCTGGCTGCGATATGAGGGGCCTGGGGAGGAAGACCGGGAGGTGCTAGGTCCAGGGGCATCTCCTTCCTGCAGGTCCTGGGGCTGCGCAGCAGACGGTGGGGTCCTGCCCTGTCTGGGGGCACGTCCTGGGCCTTGCTGTGCAGGTGGGGGATGAGAAGCAGATCCAGCTGTAATAAAGAATAATAAATAATATAATGAGAACGAAATATGTCATGAAATAGGTAAAAAGTATTAAGTTTTTACTCAAACTCATTATTTTTTTTAATTGCTGGTGTATCCAACTGCTGGCAGTCTCTCTCACATCACCTCGTCCCTGCGATCAGACTGCAGCCCGAGCCTCCGTTCCCCGCTCTGCAGCCAGCCCCGTGATGCAGAATATCCGAATCTCGGCTTGATGATGTCATCAAGCCCAGACCCAGTTAAGGGCATCACCGGGCTGCGTGTAGAGCGGGGAACGGAGGCTCAGGCTGCAGCCTGATCGCAGGAACGAGGTGAGGTGAGAGAGACGGCTTGCGATCTACCCACAAAGGGGGCTGCCTGAATGGGGGGTGGGATATCTGACTATCCATACTGGGGGATTAAGGACCCCTGGTGAGGGGTGGGGTGAGGTGTTAAAATGTGCAGCTGGGGTGACTAATAAAATAATGTGGATACATATACCCATTTTGGATTTAAAAAAAAAATATTCTGGGTGCAGATCTGGCTATAATGGGGGGGGGGGGGGGGGAACTAATCCTGAGTGCACACACTAATCCAGAGGGCACATCTGGCTATAATTGCACTGGTCCATAAGGGGGAAACAAGGTCTGGATGTGAAGTGTTTAAACACAGAAAAAAGAAAAATTCTAATACCGTTTATTTCTTTATTGGACATGAAAGAATATGACTCTTAAAGTGAATGGGTACCACTTTAAAAATAAAAAAGTCAGATACTCACCTAAGGAGAGGGAAGGCTCGGTCCTAATGAGCCTTCCCTCTCCTCTCCCAGTGCCCGGTCCCGCGCAGGATCCCCCGTAGCAGTATTCGACCAGTTCTGTCAAATACTGCCACTTCCACCGCCGAAGGGAGGTTTCGGAAGCCTTCGGGAGCAATCGGGCTCCCGAAGATGGGCCAATCCATACTACGCATGCGCACTCTGACGCATTCGCGCATGCGTAGTATGGAGTATGGAGTACTCCTGAAAACCTCCGAATTCCCTGCGTTGGCAGATGCGAACGGGGGAGCCAGCACAGCACCGAGGGCACCGGGAGAGGAGAGGGAAGGCTCATTAGGACCGAGCCTTCCCTCTCCTTAGGTGAGTATCTGACTTTTTTATTGTAAAACTGGTACCCATTCGCTTTAAATACAGTAAAATATAAATAGGATAGGATATAAAGAGCGCTCCTGAACGTAGACTGGGGCAATGGTTCATCTTTAGTAGGAATAAGCCCCTGCGCACACAGCAAATATATCAAAGGAGTGGCTTTGAGACAACTCTGTGTATGTATGCCCTTGAGTTGAGAGGCCAAGCAAGAGCATAGGCATCAATAAAATTTAATAACTCTGGAGAGATCTTAAAATGGCTATGCACCCCAGCCGGATCATCCACAAGGCAAACCTTGGCAGTTGCCAAGGTCATGGAGAGGACCAAAGAGCCTGATGGACGATAGCACCTATCAAATCCTTGTTAAAAATACCAGGTGATCAACAGTGGTTATCAAGTTGCATTCCACAAAGTATGATATAGGCCCTTTTTTACACTAGCTGCGTTTTTGGTAAAAATGCAAAACGCATGCGTTTTTCCAAATTCAATAGTGCAGGTGCATGTCTGCGCAATTACGATGCGTTTTGTGTTTTTTCTTTTTCAATCAATACAACACTTTTCAGCCACAGTAAAAAAGCAAAGCAAACACATAAAAAAACTCACTAAAGCATTTACATCAAAATATCTAGATGCATTGCACAAATAACGTGTTTACGTTTGTGTTTTGCAGTGGAAAGGGCCCATACTCTTAGGGCTCAAACCCACTAGAGCGCTTTTATGCGCGTTTTGAGTGTTTTGTGCACCGCCCTGCGATCCCGCAAAATGCTCTGGTAATGTTAATGGGTGGCCCAAATTCCACTACAGCGGTCGCAGTTTTCTATGTTCGATTTCGGGTGCGTTACCGCTTCCAATAGAAAATGTTGGAGTGCTGCTGGAACCGTTTACCTTTTTTAAAGCGCTGGACAAAAAATGCATTTATGATTCCCACAATGCTTTTTTTGTCCAGAAAATAATTTAAAAAAAAACAAAAACCACCCAAACAGAACACTAATCGATAATCGCAAAACGCTGTAGACGCTAGGAACTCCCATACAAAAACCGCAAACCGTGCAAAAACCGCTAACGCAAACCGCTAAACAACCGCTTGCAAAATGCTCCAAAAAAACAAAACACTCAGCAAATACTGCACAAATATCATCACTATGCCCACACAGGAGGCAGGAGCACAAAAAATAATTTAGGTAACCCATTTTAGAATTATTCCATAACGAAAACAAAATGTGGAAAAAGTGATGAGCTCATCTGTGAATATTAAACGGATAATTTTTCCGTATATAGTACTACACAACTCTATTATAATATTCACTGCACAAGGTATTTTTATAGTATAATTAGATACCGTATAAAAAACCCAAGATACACATACATAAACTAGTAGTTTGCTGACTTACATGACAGGGCTTCCTCAATGCTCTTGACGAGCTCTTTGTCCCTCCTTTTCAGGTCGCTCCACATCATCTGGACCTGCTTCACCCTCAAGTTCCTGCTGAATTGGGTCCTCAGCAGTAACTGGACCTTCCTCACCACCCGCTTTTTGTACTTCCCCACCACCAGGTCATATCGACCTCTTGTAAATTCCTGAAAAAAAATTGACAGTATTCATGAGCACTGTATGGATTATACATTTTTTAATTAGGATTAACTTTACTTAAATCATAATGTTTCAACATTATAAAAATGATATAAGTATCACCCTACTTTATCTGGTCCCCCATCCTTTGGCCAAATGTAATTTCCACCCATAGGCTATCATTCATTAAAGTGTGGTCGGTAACAAAATCCGTGCGGGAAAGTACCGCTTTCGGTATTTTAGACTTCTGGTGGTCATTCATACAAATGTTGCCAGTTGCGATATACTGTAAGTGCGGTGATTCCCCGAAAAAGCCTGGTGGTAGGCTTGCGGAAACAGAGAAGCTGCCCGAGTCCCTCCGTGCGCTGCTCTCTCTGCTGCTGCTTGGGAGGTCTGTGTCCCATTCAGTTACATGTATTCCACATGCTTATCGCTACTTCCTAGGGAGCGATAATCCCCGTCCGCATAACGCTTGGTCTAATCTTTATGAATTGACATTTTGTTACCTTTTTTTAGATAATCACCGCACAAGGCGGTAATTTATCGCTGTGCTCGGGAATGACAGCTTTTGATGCGGAAACAGCCTTTATATGAATGCACATTTTGCTAAGTGCTCGGTAAAGTCAGCTGTTTTCAGAATTTGCGCATGCAGGAATGCTTGAGGCTAATTTCACACCAGGACGTTGCGTTAGAGGGGGCGTTAAGGTCGCATAACGTTCCCCTAACTCAACGCCTGGTGGTGCTGGTGCTGGATCTGGACGTCAGAGTGAGCCGCGTTGTGCAGCTCACTCTGGCGTCAGTGATGCCGTGATGCGCACTCTTGTGCGCATGCGGCATCATGTGGTCCCGCCGGCCAATCGCCGCACAGAGCGGATGCTCCAGGAAGTAAACACTGCACGTCACAACGCGCAGTGCATATTAATTAGCCATGTGCCTGGACGCTCTCCGCTCCTCCCCAACATTACTGAGCATGTGCAAGCAGTCTAACGCGGCTTAGCCGCGTCTAAAGTACTGCATGCAGTACGTTGTCTTGTGACGCAGCGTTACAATGTAACGCAACGTCCGCACTGTGAACAGCCCCATTGATTTTTCATTACTGTGCGGTGGGCTGCGTTACAGGCTGCTCTAACGTGCGCCTGTAACGTCCCACTGTGAAACCAGCCTTATGAATGATAGCCAATGTGATTGGTAAATATTGTGAATTTGTGTTCGTGAACATGTTAAAGGACTTCCGAGGCCAAAAAGAAGAAAATTACACTATACCTTTTTAATATCTGAATCCACGGAGGACGTCCAGCGCGTCCTCCGCACCGTACCGCCGTCATTGCAGCCCTTTTCGTTCCCCCATGGCTCGGCCCGACCCCACTGAACGGGTCGCATGTATTCCACAAGTAAGATGGCCGCCACCTTGAGCCGCGGCTGCGCAGTACGCTTTGCCGCGAGTGCGATTGCGCAGCCTTTAGCCCGCCTCCCACCGCATACTGGGTACGGGAGGCGGGCTAAAGGCTGCGCAGTCGCACTCGCGGCAAAGCGTACTGCGCAGCCGCGGCTCAAGGCGGCCATCTTACTTGTGGAATACATGCCACCCGTTCAGTGGGGTCGGGCCGAGCCATGGGGGAACGAAAAGGGCTGCAATGACGGCGGTACGGTGCGGAGGACGCGCTGGACATCCTCCATGGATTCAGATAATAAAAAGGTATAGTGTCATTTTTTTCTTTTTGGCCTCGGAAGTCCTTTAAAGTGAACCTTAAGTGAGGAAAAAAAATTGAGTTTTACTCACCTGGGGCTTACCTCAGCCCCCTGCAGCTGATCGGTGCCCACGACGAGTCGCTCTGATGCTCCGGGTCCCGCCGGCGGCCACTTCCGGTTTCGCCGTCAGGACCCGTCAGGCTGGGGAACGCGGCTCATGCTACGCGTTCCCAGCCAAAATAGCACCCCTATGCGGCCATATGTCCGCATACGGGTGCCTATGCGGACATATGGCCGCATAGGGGTGCTATTTTGGCTGGGAACGCGTAGCATGAGCCGCGTTCCCCAGCCTGACGGGTCCTGACGGCGAAACCGGAAGTGGCCGCCGGCGGGACCCGGAGCATCAGAGCGACTCGTCGTGGGCACCGATCAGCTGCAGGGGGCTGAGGTAAGCCCCAGGTGAGTAAAACTCAATTTTTTTTCCTCACTTAAGGTTCACTTTAACAAAATGTCCGTTCATGAGCAGATGAAAATATTGGAGTGCTGCTGAAACCGTTTACCGTTTTTAAAGCGCTGAACAAAAAATGCATTTATGATTCCCACAATGCATTTTTTGTCCAGAAAAAAAAAAAAAAAAAAAAAATTCAGAACACTAATCAATAATCACAAAACAATGTAGACACTAGGAACTCCCATACAAAAAACGCAAACCGTGCAAAAAACGCTAACGTAAACCGCTAAACAACCGCTTGCAAAATGCTCCAAAAAAAACAAGACGCTAGCGTCTGCGGGAGCGTTTTGCGATTTTTAGTGGGTTCCTAGACTTAATGTTCAGGCGTGCAATGAGTGTAACGTAAGTTTACTGTACTATTACAATATAATATCACTAACATTTAGCAAAATACAGTGTGAATGTGTCTCTACTATTAAAGGGACTCAGCCGCGACACTCAGCCAAGCGTCGCCCCCACACTTGCTGGTATAGGAAGAGGCACGTCATTACGTCAGCCGATACGCGTCATGACGGCGGCCGGCATGACAGTCCTGCGCATGCGCAGTAAACCCACGTATGCGCAGGACTGTCACGTCATGACGCGTAGCTCGCAGTCCCTTTAACAGTAGTGGTACAAGCAAAGTTACAGTGACAAATAAAATAAAAAACCCTCTGCAATACCTATGATACACTTTTTAAAGTAAAATATAAATAAATGCATAGAAACAATACCAAATAAATGCATTTTGTTCAAAATACATTGCTTACCTCAATCACCATCCTTTTCAACTCGGGTGGGTTTTTTGGAGGCATTCTGGATGTGCCCTGGACTCCCTGCAGGCTGCAATCAAAGTCTGTGTGGTGTCCAGGTCTTTCCCACGAGTCTCTGTCTTTTTTTTACAGCTTCCTGTTGATTTTTACGCATTAGCCAATCACAGCCTATGAAGCTGAGCGTGCCCGGAGCGCATACGTACGCGTACGTACTGACGCATTTACGCAATAGCTACCATAGTGATAGGCGGCTATTGCGTACACGCTCACCCGCATGCGTCAAAACGTACGCATAGGTGGTAATTACCGTAGTACACGTAACAATATATCGTAAGCGCATACATTACGGTACCCTTACGCGTAACCGCGTAAGTTTACGCGTAATTACAGAGATGACCCGTAGATAATGTAGTACGTCGTAACCGTAATTGCGTAATGCGTAATTGCGTAGAATTACGCGTAATGACCCGTAAGCGTAGATTTTTCCATTACGATCAGCACTGGGCCAGAGAGGGGAAGAGAGCAGAACTTAGAAAAGTCAGGAGGTGGTGGAGAGAGCGGGGAGGAGGCCACAAGGAGAACAGCCGCAGCAGTCACCCCAGAGGGGTAAGAGGGGACCCGGCGCTCACGTAGCAACCACAGAAGAGCAGAGAGACAGCGGCAACCAGGCCAGACAGTGAACGGAGGCCAGAGGCAGCGTACACTGAGCAAATCCAAGCTAGCCCAGAGTCAGACAGAAAGGAAATCCGTCAGTCAGATGAGTATGGGCCCTAGAGCCAACTACAAGTTACAGTGTGTGTTCAGTTAGTAGCCAGTGTCCAACGAAGGCTTGGTGAGCTAGAAATATAGCAAACCAGAAGCTGAAGAGGCCAGGCCTGTTCATATTGCTGTTATTAGAGACTGTCTGTGTGCAAAGGCCTTGAATATACCGAGACATTGTGTTGATGATATAGTTGTTGCTGCCACTGCCAGCGCAAGTGAAGGAATCTGCTTCTGCCTGTATGAAGTGTATTGAGTGTGAAGCTTTTCAGTTACAAGAGACATTATCAGCCTCCATTAAGTACCCTGCTGAGCTGACACAGCCACCACTTGCTTAGGCCTGATTCAGAGACAGTGTGCCCGTCAAGTCCGATTCAAGTCAGGAGTTGAAGTTCATGTTTTCTTCTGTGCTATGTTCTGGAGTGTTACTAAGAGAGTAATACAAGAAGTGAACCAAAGTGTGCTTTATGCATATTACCTGAGTACACGGTCCTAAAGAAAGAGGAGATAGCTAAGGCAGTGAGAGTAAAGAGAACCTGTCAGGATTAAAGAAGATAAGAAAAAAGAGGAGTTGCATTGCGTCTTGTGATACTAAAAGTGTGCTACAGTGAGGAGTGAATTGACCCTTGACCAAGACACAGAGTCCACTTACTTGGAGTACAAGTATTGCAACCACTCTAAATTAGAGCTCATTCAGCCTAAAAGTCAAAGTGCACAAAAAGAGAGTTATATTGTGGGAGGGTGATTCTGGTGGTATAGCTGGGTGCAATGGTCACTTTTATATTTTATTTTGTTTACTTTTCTTTTCCTAACCCTTTTTGATTATTTGATTTATATTTTAATTTTGTTGTTATTTTTGGAGGCCCTATCCAGAGAGGTGTGTAAAGTGTAAAGTGGGTTTGTGGTGAGATATTATCAAGGATAAAGAGTCTAAGAGATCTTCGAGCAAGGTGAACATCATTTTGGGATCAACCAATGAACTGTGCAACTGTACAGTACCATCTTTAAGAACTGTCACGAGTTCCCCCAAGGTTTTGCTGAGCAATATAGCTTGTACTTAGTTGCAAGAGACTGAGAACTGTTTAGGAACTGAAATTGCTCAGTAGACCATCCCCTTTCCCAGCCCACGCCCCAACAGTGGTACTGTGATGTAAACATGCTGTAAAGTGATTGATTGTTCTACAAGAAGACCTTTGTAGCTCAACTTTGAAATATAATTTGTATGTAACTTAACCTTTTTATTCCGCATCTTTTACCAGTGCACCGGCTGTGAAGACTAGAAGATTGTGTATTTTGACCTGTGATGTGCAAGGGAGGTGTATCGTGTTATTGAAGTTTTACGGTTTGATTGAAACTACCAGTGACCACCGTTAGGTCACAAATAAATCTTTGATAATTTCATCTGAGTCAGTGTCTGGTGAATTCCCCTCAGCCGGGGCCCGGTGCTAATGTTTAAATCAGGCTACATTCCTTCTGTTGCCTTCCGATAGTCATCAGAACTACAAACTGACCTAATTGCTATTGCATAACTAGCAGCTAATGGTCAAATCATAGGAAGTTTGGCTCTGTTTTATGGGGCAGGAGGAAGTATCAACCTCCTGTTGTTAAAAAGAAACTGTAACCAAGGATTGAACTTCATCCCAATCAGTAGCTGATACCCCCTTTCCCATGAGAAATCTTTACCTTTTCTTGAATAGATCATCAGGGGGGGTCTGTGTTGCTGATATTGTGGTGAAACCCGTCCCACAGTGTGATGTCAGGGCCATGGTTCTGACAGTTTCCTGTCTGTGAGCCTTGCTGCATTGTGGGAAATAACAGCTGTTTCCAATTGCCAAAACTGCATCATCTCTTTCCACAGACATCAACTGTCAGCGGTAAAAATGTCAACATGTGATAAATGTCAGACTGTAAATCAGGGAGAGGAAAGATTTTTTACAGTGGACAAACACTGAGTAAATCATTTGTAAATAATTATTGCAAACATTAAGCACTTTTTCACTGGAGTTCCTCTTTAAAGAGAATCTGTATTGTTAAAATCGCACAAAAGTAAACATACCAGTGCGTTAGGGGACATCTCCTATTACCCTCTGTCACAATTTCGCCGCTCCTCGCCGCATTAAAAGTGGTTAAAAACAGTTTAAAAAAGTTTGTTTATAAACAAACAAAATGGCCACCAAAACAGGAAGTAGGTTGATGTACAGTATGTCCACACATAGAAAATACATTCATACACAAGCAGACTGTATACACCCTTCCTTTTGAATCTCAAGAGATCATTTGTGTGTTTCTTTCCCCCTGCAGCTATCTTCCACTGAAGTGGCTGTTTCTTCCTGCAGAGTGCAGACAGCTCTGCCTGTATGTAATTCATCAGTATGTGAAAGCCCAGCCAGCTCAGAGGAGGATTTAACCAGCTTGTAAAAGATAAAAGATAAGAGAGAAGCTGCCCTAATCTAAATAACTCACAGGCAGTGTGCAGAGAGGGGCTTGGAGGGGGGAGATGCATCACAGAACCACAACACTGAAGAACTTGGCAGCCTTCCAGACACAGGCTGACAAGTCTGACAAGAGAGAGATAAGTTGATTTATTACAGAGATGGTGATAGTAGAACGTGCTGCAGTAAGTCAGAGGACATTAGAATAGCTTTTGGAACTTGTAGGATGATAAAAAACAGGATGTAATTTTTGTAACGGAGTCTCTTTAAGAGACTGCAGCAGGCCTAGAATAGATGTCATGAAGTTATTCTACACTATTTTATAGGACAACTGTACAAATGCAAGTACAATTACCTATCTGAGCCCTGAATCACATTCTGCTACATTAATAAGCTGAATGGTTTGGCCTTGTCCTTCGTGGCTTGGTGATCAAGTAAAAATCAGTGGCATGTGTATAACTCATGGAGAAGCATGTGATCAGTGGTCAGGTGATAGATATGAAAGTCTCTGAATTGCTAGTCATGATCATACATAGCTCCCAACTGTCCCTTTTTCTGAGGGACAGTCCCTTTTTGGGAGCCCTGTCCCTTTTTCACCCTCATTTGTCCCTCTTTCAGGACTTTGTCCCTCTTTCAATGTAAATATATATATTTGTATACTAAAAATGTGTTTGATTGACTCTAAACTTTATTCCCAATCTTTAAATTGATATATTACTAATTTTAAAATGTTACTATGAAGGAAAATGAACCAGGATAGAAAGGACCAATGTGGTTTGAATGATAAAACAACATATTTCTCTTATGAAATCTTTATGGTATGCGTGCCTAGAGGCGTGGTGAGGGCGTGGCCAGGGGTGTGGCAGGGGCATGACTTAAGTGTCCCTTTTTCTCATCTCAAAAAGTTGGGAGGTATGATCATGTGCTAAAGCAGGATGTGATCACTGCAAATCAGAGCTTTTCAAATACATCAGCTGATCAAACAAATCATGTTTCCCCATGAGTTCTCCTAGACATGGCCCTAACTAGTAAAAAATAACCCTTATGTCACCTCTGTAAAGTGAAAACTGAATGTGCTGATGGCAAACTACAGTACAAATAAAAAGTGAAATTAATTGTTGACTAGTTTTCAAAGTTTTGCTGGAAATGGGCGAAAAATGGGCGTGGCCATGACATTGTATGGGCGGAGCTAACGTAATGATGTAACAGCAAGGCATAAGAAAGCAGTGTTTACGCCATGATGTGGACAAACGAGACTTTGCATCATGGGTGTGCAGAAACTGTGTGATGCTAATAGTATACCGTAACCACAAAGCAGCAAACATAGCCATTTATGACCATTAAATAATAAATGCAGTAACCGTTACCCCGGACACCAGAAAATAAACGCAATGGGCAAACATGTCAGTACAAAATAAACGCAATGGGCAAACATGTCAGTACAAAATAAATGCAATGCGGGCAACATGTCAGTACAAAATAAACGCAATGCGGGCAAACGTCAGTACAAAATAAACGCAATGCGGGCAACATGTCAGTACAAAATAAACACAATGCGGGCAAACATTTCACCGGAAAATTAATGCAACGTGGGCAAACATTTCACCGGAAAATTACTGCAATGCGGGCAAACATTTCCCCAGAAAATGACTGCAATGCGGGCAAACATTTCCCCAGAAAAGAAACGCAATGCGGGCAAACATTTCCCCAGAAAAGAAACGCACTGCGGGCAAACATTTCCCCAGAAAAGAAACGCACTGCGGGCAAACATTTCCCCAGAAAAGAAACGCACTGCGGGCAAACATTTCCCCAGAAAAGAAACGCAATGCGGGCAAACATTTCCCCAGAAAAGAAACGCACTGCGGGCAAACATTTCCCCAGAAAAGAAACGCACTGCGGGCAAACATTTCCCCAGACAAGAAACGCACTGCGGGCAAACATTTCCCCAGACAAGAAACGCACTGCGGGCAAACATTTCCCCAGAAAATAAAACGCACTGCGGGCAAACATTTCCCCAGACAAGAAACGCACTGCGGGCAAACATTTCCCCAGACAAGAAACGCACTGCGGGCAAACATTTCTCCAGACAAGAAACGCACTGCGGGCAAACATTTCCCCAGACAAGAAACGCACTGCGGGCAAACATTTCCCCAGACAAGAAACGCACTGCGGGCAAACATTTCAAAGTTCACCTGGAAAAAAAAGCATTTACTTACCTGGCAGAAGTCTCCGGCCTCTTGCGCGCTGCTCCCGGGACCACCTTCTCCCTGCATAGCTCCCGCGCTGACAGGGCTACGGCAAGATGGCGCCCGAATCCCTGTACTGGAGACACAAATAGTCTCCAGTACAGGGCTTCGGCAGCCATCTTGCCGTAGCCCTGCTCGCCTGCCGGTGTCGGAACAGACACCGGAAGAAGGAGGCTGGAGCGGGGCTGCGGGCAATGAACTGGCACGGCGTCTATAGATGCCGCTGCCAGTTCATGCGGAGAGAGTGACCAGAGTCCCGAGGCCGGGACGTCCCGCTGATGAAAGCGGGACGTTTCCCGGGACCTCATGCTACCTGGGACAGCGGACCCCGAATCCGGGACGTGTCCCGGGCAATCCGGGACGTCTGGTCACCGTATGGAAAGTTACTAGAAAGGAAGTGCCTGCTGCTCTATCAAGCATAGGCTAAAGAGGAACTGCATTCAGGGAAGGCAATGTGATCACAAAGCTTCTAGCAATCAAATCTAAGATGGAACATATTTTATAGTTTTCGCTGCCAGTGTCCCGAGGCCTTCTGTTCCTGCAGTAACTGGCTATGAGCAGAGAAAACTTCCTACTCATATCTGTTCAGCTTGTTTCTAATATAAGACCATGAGCTCTGCACGCTTAGTGGACAGATTCCCCTGCTAGAACTCTTGTCACAAAGTTGTCAAACTACATCTATTAGAACAGGATATGGAAACATCTTCCACATCCTGTTTTAACGATATATAATTTTCTATGTACAAAAAGAATTTTGCCTAGGCAGAAACTCATGTGTCACCGCAACTATGTGCTATGTCTTTAGAAATTAGTAAATAATATATGTATAGCTTCATAAATGCATAAAAAGTCTGATACTACAGAGGACTGAAGCTGGAAAACATCCTCCTGGATGGAGCCAACCACATTAGTATTATTTAAATTTATATAGCACCATCATCTTCTATTATACAATACAGACACAAGCAGGCCTGGATTCATGGGCGTAACAATAGGGGATGCAGCCCATGCGCCGGCGGTAGTGGGCTCACTCATCTACTCCCCATGTTCAAGCGCTGATGTCACTCTTCTCTCAGTGCTGGAACGCTTTGTGCTAGTTAGTGAGCCACAGGCCCAACAGTTGTTCACAGTGCACCCACCTACCTACGTGAGCTGAGCGCACTCAGTGTCACTGTGCCTGTCCCCTACCTGTCTGTGTGTGACAGGTGCACATTGTAATACCCATTACTGCATATACCTACCTACCTGTTGTTCACAGGGCACCCACCTACCTACGTGAGCTGAGCACATGCAGTGTCACTGTGCCTGCCCGCTACCTGTCTGTGTGTGACAGGTGTACATTGTAATACCCATTACTGCATATACCTACCTGTTGTGTTCAGTGTACCCACCTCATCACTGCATATACCTACCTGTTGTGTTCAGTGCACCCACCTACCTACGTGAGTGCACGCAGTGTGATATACCACTCTGTGCATACCTGTTAACTGCACCTGTGTGACTGCACATTGTATTAGTCAAGTCAGTGCATACATTTCACTTCATCCCCCCCCGATATGGACAAAACAAAAGGCAGAGGCAGGCCACCCAGCAGGTCTGTTCGAGGTCGTGCTGTCGTGATTTTGTGCGGCCCTCGACCAAAGTGCAGTGTTCAGAAGAAGGCACATGCCGTCAACCCACAATATTGTCAGGATGTAGTTGACTATTTAACACAGAACACCTCATCTTTCTCAGCTTCCGCACAGAAGTGTGACATATCTTCCTCCTCCTGCTCTGATTCTGGCACCCCACTTAACACTGAGTCGGCCGCCACCACCAAAGTGCCATCACCCCACGGCTCAGCGGTGTGGAAATTTTTTTGTGTGTCTGCCTCAGATGAGAGCAATGCCATCTGCACTCTCTGCCACCGAAAATTGAGCTGTGGAAAGACCAAGACCCGTGTAGGGACAACTACCTTACGAAGGCACATGATTACAAAGCACAAACTGCAATGGGATGACCACCTGAGGAAAAGCAGCACACAAAAGCAAAGCCACACACTGCAGTGGAAGATACCAGGCTGCAATTTTTTTCTCAAAAAAGGCGATACCTAAACTTATCGTGATGTTGAAATGCAAGTGGTGACATCTCTGGCACACAGCGTTGGGTCAAGGGTCCATCTGACCACGGATGCCTGGTCTGCAAAGCACGGTCAGGCCTGCCCGAAGACTAAGTCAGTTCCCACACACAGCATCTCTTCCTGCACACAGTGTGACTGCCTGCCCCAAGACTAAGTCGCTCCCCACACACCATATCTGCCCACAGGCCGCTTGACTGCCTTCTCCGCCACCACCAACAGGGTCCAGGACTCCAGGCGGATTCCTGAATTTTAAAGGCTGCTTTAAAATTCTTGAAATCTTCATCTCCATAAAGCTTTTCAGCAGCAGGAAGCATGAACCCACTTTTGAACCAGAAACAGCGGCAGAAGCGCCTGACCTGGGCTACAGAGAAGCAGCACTAGACTGTTGCTCAGTGGTCCAAAGTACTTTTTTTCGGATGAAAGCAACTTTTACATGTCATTTGGAAATCAAGGTGCCAGAGTCTGGAGGAAGACTGGGGAGAGGGAAATGCCAAAATGCCTGAAATCCAGTGTCAAGTACCCACAGTCAGTGATGGTCTGGGGTGCCATGTCACCTGCTGGTGTTGGTCCACTGTGTTTTATCAAGTGCAGGGTCAATGCAGCTAGCTATCAGGAGATTTTGGAGCACTTCATGCTTCCATCTGTTGAAAAGCTTTATGGAGATGAAGATTTCATTTTTCAGCACGACCTGGGACCTGCTCACAGTGCCAAAACCACTGGTAAATGGTTTACTGACCATGGTATTACTGTGCTCAATTGGCCTGCCAACTCTCCTGACCTGAACCCAATAGAGAATCTGTGGGATATTGTGAAGAGAAAGTTGAGAGACGCAAGACCCAACACTCTGGATGAGCTTAAGGCCGCTATTGAAGCATCCTGGGCCTCCATAACACCTGAGCAGTGCCACAAGCTGATTGCCTTCATGGCACGCCGCATTGAAGCAGTCATTTCTGCAAAAGGATTCCCGACCAAGTATTGAGTGCATAACTGAACATAATTATTTGAAGGTTTACTTTTTTGGGGGGTTTAAAAACACTTTATGTTATTGGTTGGATGAAATATGCTAATTTTTTGAGTTAGGCATTTTGGGTTTTCATGAGCTGTATGCCAAAATCATCAATATTAAAACAATAAAAGGCTTGAACTACTTCAGTTGTGTGTATTTGAATCTAAAATATATGAAAGTCTAATCTTTATCAGTACATTACAGAAAATAATGAACTTTATCATAATATGCTAATTTTTTGAGAAGATCCTGTATATACAGGATCTTCTCAAAAAATTAGCATATTGTGATAAAGTTCATTCTTTTCTGTAATGTACTGATAAACATTAGACTTTCATATATATTAGATGCAAATACACACAACTGAAGTAGTTCAAGCCTTTTATTGTTTTAATATTGATGATTTTGGCATACAGCTCATGAAAACCCAAAATTCCTATCTCAAAAAATTAGCATATTTCATCTGACCAATAAAAGAAAAGTGTTTTTAAAACAAAAAAAGTCAACCTTCAAATAATTATGTTCAGTTATGCACTCAATACTTGGTTGGGAATCCTTTTGCAGAAATTACTGCTTCAATGCGGCGTGGCATGGAGGCAATCAGCCTGTGGCACTGCTCAGGTGTTATGGAGGCCCAGGATGCTTCGATAGCGGCCTTAGGCTCATCCAGAGTGTTGGGTCTTGCGTCTCTCAACTTTCTCTTCACAATATCCCACAGATTCTCTATGGGGTTCAGGTCAGGAGGGTTGGCAGGCCAATTGAGCACAGTAATACCATGGTCAGTAAACTATTTACCAGTGGTTTTGGCACTGTGAGCAGGTGCCAGGTCATGCTGAAAAATGAAATCTTCATCTCCATAAAGCTTTTCAGCAGATGGAAGCATGAAGTGCTCCAAAATCTCCTGATAGCTAGCTTCATTGACCCTGCACTTGATAAAACACAGTGCACCAACACCAGCAGCTGACATAGCACCCCAGACCATCACTGACTGTGGGTACATGACACTGGACTTCAGGCATTTTGGCATTTCCCTCTCCCCAGTCTTCCTCCAGACTCTGGCACCTTGATTTCCGAATGTCATGTAAAAGTTGCTTTCATCCGAAAAAAGTACTTTGGACCACTGAGCAACAGTCCAGTGCTGCTTCTCTGTAGCCCAGGTCAGGTGCTTCTGCCGCTGTTTCTGGTTCAAAAGTGGGTTCATACTTCCATTTGCTGAAAAGCTTTATGGAGATGAAAATTTCATTTTTCAGCACGACCTAGCACCTGCTCACAGTGCCAAAACCACTGGTAAATGGTTTACTGACCATGGTATTACTGTGCTCAATTGGCCTGCCAACTCTCCTGACCTGAACCCCATAGAGAATTTGTGGTATATTGTGAAGAGAAAGTTGAGAGACGCAAGACCCAACACTCTGGATGAGCTTAAAGAGACTCTGTAACAACAAAAAGATCCCCTGGGGGGTACTCACCTCGGGTGGGGAAAGCCTCCGGATCCTAATGAGGCTTCCCACGCCGTCCTCTGTCCCACGGGGGTCTCGCCGCAGCCCTCCGAACAGCCGGCGACTGTGCCGACTGTCAGTTCAATATTTACCTTTGCTGGCTCCAGCGGGGGCGCTGTGGCGACTTTCGGCACGGAAATAGACGGAAATACCCGATCTCCGTCGGGTCCGCTCTACTGCGCAGGCGCCGGAAACTTGCGACTGCGCAGTAGAGCAGACCCGACGGCGATCGGGTATTTCCGCCTACTTCGGCGCCGACAGCCATCAGAGCGCCTGCGCAGGAGCCAGGAAGGTAAATATTGCGTCACGGCTGTACGGAGGGCTACAGCGAGACCCCCGAGGGACGCAGGACGGCGTGGGAAGCCTCATTAGGATCCTGAGGCTTCCCCCACCCGAGGTGAGTACCCCCCAGGGGCCGTTTTGTCGTTACAGTTCCTCTTTAAGGCCGCTATGGAAGCATCCTGGGCCTCCCTAACACCTGAGCAGTGCCACAGGCTGATTGCCTCCATCCCCCGCTGCATTGATGAAGTCATTTCTGCAAAAGGATTCCCAACCAAGTATTGAGTGCATAACTAAACATAATTATTTGAAGGTTGACTTTTTTTGTTTTAAAAACAATTTTCTTTTATTGGTCGGATGAAATATGCTAATTTTTTTTAGATAGGAACTTTGGGTTTTCATGAGCTGTATGCCAAAATCATCAATATTAAAACAATAAAAAGCTTGAACTACTTCAGTTGTGTGTATTTGAAGCTAAAATATATGAAAGTCTAATGTTTATCAGTACATTACAAAACATAATGAACTTTATCACAATATGCTAATTTTTTGAGAAGATCCTGTATCTCTCTCTCTCTCTCTCTCTCTCTCTCTCTCTCTCTCTCTCTCTCTCTCTCTCTCTCTCTCTCTCTCCATATGCGGAACAGTTCAACCGATGGAAGACTAACAATAGGACACATAAGGTGTAAGACATAGGTGCAGTCAGGGCCAGGCAGAGGCGAGAGAGGCTCCAGCCTCAGGGTGCAGTGTAGGAGGGGGCGCACATCTTACTCAGCTATCATTCCCCTATTGTGTTTGAAGCAGAGAAAAATAAGAAAATGGGATATATGACAGTGACTGCAAGCCAGATAACTAGAGATTATGGTGTTGGGGGCCCTGGGGCACGTCTTAGTCTAATAGCAATCAGTGTGTGATGGCTGGGGTGGGAGGGATGGAGGGGCACACTTTGTTGTCTCAGCCTTGGGTGCTGGAAGACCTTGTCCCGTATCTGGGTGCAGTACAGGGGCGTAACTAGGCCCCACCGGGCTCCCCTGCAGAATTGCAGAGCGGGCCCGGTGGAGCCTAGTTCCGGAAGTGACGTCAGCCGCTAGAGCTGACGTCACTTCCGGAGCATGTATTCCTGTATTGTCTTATTGCTGTATGTCACCCCTAAATATTGTCTGTAACCTAAACGAATGTCCAGCGCTGCGTAATATGTTGGCGCTTTTATACAATAAATAATAATAATAATCCTACTAATATAATAAATGGGAAAGTTCGGATGTTTGGATGTTTGTTACTCGATCACGCAAAAACGGCTGAACAGATTTGAATGACATTTGGCACACACATAGTACATTACCTGGAATAAAGTATAGGATACTTTTTATTCCCATAACCAAAAAGAGACAAATACAAATTTCACTGGAAAATGTAAACTGCAGCCATTCTTACACTGTTACACTGGAGGTGTGTTTAGCTTCTAAGGGTAGAATGGTTAATTTGCATATATTCAGCAGTGATGCACAGAGAGACATCTCAAACCCACTCCAACCTGAATTATGGCAAATTATTTCTGTTTTAAGAAAGCAAACTATTGTTTTTCTTAACATCTTAGTAAAGGGGCTTTTAGGACCATTATAGTCCCTTACACACTCCAATGAGTTCTGGGTCACCACGAGCTTGCTGGTTAGTCTGTACCTCTCGGTGTTACAAGCCCTACTGTATAGAGCCAAATTAATCTATGCCATGCACTGATGAGGATCAAACAATCCAAAACAGTCTGTATGCATGTTGGATTATTATGGCTCTGCACAAATTAACAAACTGACACATCATTGCATTCCAGCAGTTCTGGAGGTGTGTTTAGCTTCTAAGAGTAACAATGGTTAATTTGCATATATCCAGCAGTGATGCACTGGGAGACATCTCAAGCTCACTCCAACCTGAATTATTGCAAATTCTTTCTGTTTTAAGAAAGCAAACTTTTGTTTTTCTTACACTGTTAATGGTAGGGTTCTCCAACTTTGCACAGTTGGTCGTTGGGTGACTGGGATTATTATTCAGAAAAGTGGTTGAAGCCTATAAAAGCCAATCAAAATTCACCTATTGATTTTCAAGGGGAATGTTTACATTTCTGCCATTCTTGCACTGTTAATGGCACAAGCCTCAAACCTGGTATAGTTGATCATTGGGTGACTGGGGTTCAATTTCAGAAAGGTGGTGGAGCCACAAATAGCCAATCAGATTTGTTTCATTTCAATGCAAATTATTGTTGGCAAACACCGCAAAGCTCACAAACTTGGTAATTGATTAATTGTGTGTTAGGGTTAGGAAAGTGGGCACAGCCAACACCAGCCAAATACATAAGCGGGCAACGCAGGGTCATAAGTGGGCGGAGACAAATACAAATTTTACTGGGAAAATGTAAACAGCAGCCATTCTTACACTGTTAATGGTAGGGTTCTCAAACTTTACACAGTTGGTTACTGGGTGACTGGGGTTAATATTCAGAAAAGTGGGTGGAGCCTACAAAAAACAATAACAAATTACCTATTGATTTTTCAGGGGAATATTTCATTGCTGCCATTCTTGCACTGTTAATGGCACAAGCCTCAAACCTGGTACAGTTGATCATTGCGTGACTGGGGTTTAAATTTATATAAGGGGGTGGAGCCCCAAACAGCCAATCTGATTTGTTTCATTTTAATGCAGGTTATTGATGCCAAAGACCGCAAAGCTCACAAACTTGGTCATTGAGTAATTGAGTAATTGTGTGTTAGGGTTAGGAAAAGTGGGCGCAGCCAACACCAGCCAAATACATAATCGGGCAATGCTGGGTCATCAGTAGGCGGAGACAAATACATATTTCACTGAGAAAATGTAACTTGCAGCAATTCTTACACTATTAATGGACCAAACTTTGCACAGTTGGTCACTGGGTGACTGAGATTAATATTCAGAAAAGTGGGTGGAGCCTACAAAAGCCAATGAAAATCCACCTATTAATCTTTAAGGGGAATATTTAATTGATGCTATTCTTGCACTGTTAATCACCTGTACCTGGTACAGTTGGCCATTGGGTGATTGGGGTTCAAATTCAGAAAAGGGGTGGAGCCACAGCCAATCAGATTTATTTTATTTCAATGCAAATTATTGATGCCAAAGACCGCAAAGCTCACAAACTTGGTCATTAAGTAATTTTGTGTTAGGGTTAGAAAAAGTGGGCGGAGCCAGCACCAGTCAAATACATACCTGGGCAATGCCGAGTCTTCAGTGGGCGGAGACAAACACAAATTTCACTGGGAAAATGTAAACTGCAGCCATTCTTACACTATTAGTTGTAGGGTTCTAAAACTTTGCACAATTGGTCACTGGGTGACTGGGATTAATATTCAGAAAAGTGGGTGGAGCCTACAAAAAACAATCACAATTCACCTATTGATTTTCAATGCCAATTATTGATGCCAAAGACCGCAAAGCTCACAACCTAGGTCATCATTGAGTAATTGTGTGTTAGGATTAGAAAAAGTGGACAGAGCTAACACTAGCCAATTACTTACCCGGGCAACGCCGGGCGACCAGCTAGTAATAATAATAACTCCTGAGTTTTTCTCCCATGATTTTTTTCATCTTCTCTTAAAAAATAACATTTCAGCACATAGCAAGTGAAAAAGTACTAAACGGGAGCTAGAAAAAAAATAATACCAAACTTATTTTAAATATTTCCTTGCTTGCTGAGAGTTTTGCACATATGATAAGATGTGAATACATCTCCAGGGAGAAATCTCAGGTGAAGGTTAGTTGAATAGGGGGCCAACAAGTCATTTCGCAACTGGTGCAGGTGTGGAATGTGGATATGTTTTAAAAATTAACTATGACAGATTGTATGCGTGTCTGAAGAGTTCAGTTGGGATGGGCGAGGCGCCAGTATGTTTGTTGCTAGGTTGCAGAGCAGTGTTGCTTGCAAATGTTCACCAACAGGGCCGAATTTACCATAAGGCACTGTAGGTAGTGTTGGGCGAACAGTGTTCGCCACTGTTCGGGTTCTGCAGAACATCACCCTGTTCGGGTGATGTTCGAGTTCGGCCGAACACCTGACGGTGCTCGGCCAAACCGTTCGGCCACATGGCCGAACTAAGAGCGCATGGCCGAACGTTCCCCGAACGTTCGGCTAGCGCTGTGATTGGCCGAACGGGTCACGTGGTTCGGACCCGAACGCGCTCTGATTGGCCGAACGGTCACGTGGTTCGGGTAAATAAATACCCGAACCACGTCATATCTCCGCCATTTGTCTGTGGGTTTAGCTTTGGGTAGGCAGGCAGGGTAGTTCGCGCTCCAGCCACGCTAGCCAGGGTCCCCCCTGTCATTGTGTCACTGCTGGGAACAGTAGTACACCGCTTGCTCAGCCACACTATATAGCATTCTGTTTACTGCCACTCTGTGTACCTCGCTCAGCCACACTATATAGCATTCTGTTTACTGCCACTCTGTGTCTGCTGGGAATAGTAGTACACCGCTTGCTCAGCCACACTATATAGCATTCTGTTTACTGCCACTCTGTGTACCTCGCTCAGCCACACTATATAGCATTCTGTTTACTGCCACTCTGTGTCTGCTGGGAATAGTGGTACACCGCTCGCTCAGCCACACTATATAGCATTCTGTTCACTGTTCTGTGTCTGTTTGGAATAGTGGTACACCGCTCGCTCAGCCACACTATATAGCATTCTGTTTACTGTTCTGTGTCTGCTGGGAATAGTGGTACACCGCTCGCTCAGCCACACTATATAGCATTCTGTTTACTGTTCTGTGTCTGCTGGGAATAGTGGTACACCGCTCGCTCAGCCACACTATATAGCATTCTGTTTACTGTTCTGTGTCTGCTGGGAACAGTAGTACACCGCTCGCTCAGCCAGAGTATATAGCATTGTGTTTACTGCCACTCTGTGTACACCGCTCAGCCAGACTATATACCATTGTTTACTGACACTCTGTGTACACCGCTCAGCCAGACTATATACCATTGTTTACTGACACTCTGTGTACACCGCTCAGCCAGACTATATACCATTGTTTACTGCCACTCTGATTCTGCTGGGAACAGTAGTACACCGCTCGCTCAGCCAGACTATATAGCATTGTGTTTACTGCCACTCTGTGTACACCGCTCAGCCAGACTATTTACCATTGTTTACTGACACTCTGTGTACACCGCTCAGCCAGACTATATACCATTGTTTACTGAAACTCTGTGTACACCGCTCAGCCAGACTATATACCATTGTTTACTGCCACTCTGATTCTGCTGGGAACAGTAGTACACCGCTCGCTCAGCCAGACTATATACCATTGTTTACTGACACTATATAGCAGACTATATAGCATTGTGTGTACACCGCTCAGCCAGACTATATACCATTGTTTACTGACACTCTGTGTACACCGCTCAGCCAGACTATATACCATTGTTTACTGCCACTCTGATTCTGCTGGGAACAGTAGTACACCGCTCGCTCAGCCAGACTATATACCATTGTTTACTGACACTCTGTGTACACCGCTCAGCCAGACTATATACCATTGTTTACTGCCACTCTGATTCTGCTGGGAACAGTAGTACACCGCTCGCTCAGCCAGACTATATACCATTGTTTACTGCCACTCTGATTCTGCTGGGAACAGTAGTACACCGCTCGCTCAGCCAGACTATATACCATTGTTTACTGACACTCTGTGTACACCGCTCAGCCAGACTATATACCATTGTTTACTGCCACTCTGATTCTGCTGGGAACAGTAGTACACCGCTCGCTCAGCCAGACTATATAGCATTGTGTTTACTGCCACTCTGTGTACACCGCTCAGCCACACTATATAGCATTGCGTACTCTGCCAGTCAGTGTGTATATTGCTGGGATCAGTAATACTCCACTCACCGTCAACCACTATATGAGCTCAACATGAGTTCCCCAGAGACCTCCGCTGTGAGCAGCACTCCCAACAACAGCAACAGCCAACGCCCCACGCAAGCTATAACATCCACCCCAGCAGCCAGTGGTCAGCAGCAGCCCTCCCCGGAGGAGAACGTTGTGTCCATCAGTCCGTCGCCAGAGCGATTAATGAGGGCTGCCATTGAGGAGATGATGGGGCCTGATGTGGAGGAGGAGGTCTGGCTCAGGCCAGCATCCCAAGTTAATGTTGAGGACGATGAGGGGTCTGTGTCTGGGGATGTTGGGGTGGCAGAGGTGGTGGGTGGGTCAGACTCAGGAGAAGAGTTGTATGATGAGGATGATGATCGGGACCATCTGTATGTGCCTCAGAGTCCGACCCCGGAAAACATGTTGTATCGTGTGTTTAGGTACTAAAATCTGCGTTCCCTCCCAGTAGTGTTGGGCGAACAGTGTTTGCCACTGTTTGGGTTCTGCAGAACATCACCCTGTTCGGGGTGACTATATAGCAGACTATATAGCATTGTGTTTAATGCCACTCTGTGTACACGGCTCAGCCACACTATATAGCATTGTGTTTACTTCCACTCTGTGTCTGCTGGGAACAGTAGTACACCGCTCACCCGCCACTGTATAGCATTGTGCTCTGTGTCACTGCTGACAATAGTGGTACACCGCTCACCCACCACTGTATAGCATTTCTGTACTGCCACTGTACTGCTGCCAGTCAGCGTGTACTTTAAGGATAAGTGAAATGAGGAAGAAATCCGGTGAAAGAGGGAGGGGCAAGGGAAGAGGTGTTTCCCCTGACGGTTCACGTACAGGCCACAGGGGAGCACCCAAGAAAACCCACTCAATACTGCCCATGTTGTCCAGGACAACAACCCTCACAGATCCAAAAGAACAGGACCAGATAATTACTTGGATGACCTCTCAAGCGTCCAGCAGTGGGTTAAGCAGCACCAGCACATCACGCACGAGGTCCGAGTCCTCAGCCAGTTAAAGTCTGGGCTTTCTTTGAAGACTGCACTGAGGATGTTACCATGGCGATTTGCAAGGTGTGCAAGACCCGCCTGAGCAGGGGGAAAAGTATTAACAACCTCTCCACCACCAGCATGAGCCGCCACATTCTATCCAAACATCCCACTCTGTGGGCAAACGCGGCAGGACAGGGTACCACCAGCAACACTGCCTCCCTTGGGTTCACCAGACTCACCACCAGACCCGCCTCAGCAGCAGCAGTAGCCCAGCCATTGCGTGGTTCACAACATTCACAAACATCAGACGATGCTGACACTGTCACTTTCCGGACTAGTGCTCTTGAGGTCTCCCAGTGTTCATCAAACACAACAACCAACAGCCCTTCGGTGTGCAGCGCTACGGTTGAGTTGTCTGTCTCTGAGATGTTTGAGCACAAGAGGAAATTGCCAGCAAATGACCCCCGGGCCGTGGCAGTAACAGCCAGCCAGCATAGCCAAGCTTCTGGCCTGCGAAATGCTGCCATATCGAGTGGTGGAGACAAACAGCTTCAAGGGCATGATGTCAGTGGCCATCCCACGTTACGTGGTTCCCAGCCGCTACCACTTTGCGCGCTCTGCAGTGCCTGAGTTGCATGAGCACGTGGTCAGCTAAATAACCCGAAGCTTGAAGAATGCCGTTGCCTGCAAGGTTCACCTCACCACTGACACCTGGACGAGTGCGTTCGGCCAGGGTCGATACATCTCCCTTACCGCGCACTGGGTGAACCTTGTGGAGCCTGGCAGCGATTCCTCACCTGCTACGGCGCGGGTGTTGCCCACGCCGCAAACAGCTGGATAACAACAGCAGCACCTACCTCTCTGACTCCTTCTCCTCCAACGCATCTCAAAGCTGTACCTCATCCGGAAATGCTAACCCAGCACCAGCAGCAGTAGGATCGTGGAAGCAGTGCAGCACAGCTGTTGGCATGCGTCAGCAAGCGTTGCTGAAGCTGATCTGCCTTGGGGATAAGCAGCACACAGGGGAGGAAATTTGGAGGGGAATAAAGGAACAGACGGATTTGTGGCTGGCACCGCTGGACCTGAAACCGGGCATGAAGCTAGACACCTGGCACGAACTGGCAATGTACGCAATAGAGGTGCTGGCTTGCCCGGCAGCCAGCGTTATGTCGGAATGCTGTTTCAGTGCTGCCGGAGGCATCATCACAGATCGGCGTATCCGCCTCTCCACAGAAAATGCAGACCGTCTGACTCAAATTAAAATGAATCAATCCTGGATTGGAAACGACTACGCAACACTCCTGGACCCCAACCAAGTAACATGACCGATGAACATCTGGGATGGTTTAGCGTTTCCGGTCCCTGTTTATTGAACCTCTCATCTGTATTACATTTATGACTGCATGGCGGCAAAAAGCATTGCTGCTATATCCGCACGCTTTTTGTCCTCATGCAAGGCCTGGGTTGTTGTGTCTCACAAAGCGTGGCCTTCTCCTCCTGCGCCTCCTCCTGTTCCATCACGTGTGCTGCTGCTGCTGCTGCTGGGTTACCGTTGCCGGTCCCTGTTTATGGAACCTCTTATCTTTATTACATTTATGACTACATGGCGGTACAAAGCATGCTATCCGCACGCTTTTTGTCCTCATGCAAGGCCTGGGTTGTTGTGTCTCACAAAGCGTGGCCTTCTCCTCCTGCGCCTCCTCCTGTTCCATCACGTGTGCTGCTGCTGCTGCTGCTGCTGCTGGGTTACCGTTGCCGGTCCCTGTTTATGGAACCTCTTATCTTTATTACATTTATGACTACATGGCGGTACAAAGCATGCTATCCGCACGCTTTTTGTCCTCATGCAAGGCCTGGGTTGTTGTGTCTCACAAAGCGTGGCCTTCTCCTCCTGCGCCTCCTCCTGTTCCATCACGTGTGCTGCTGCTGCTGCTGCTGCTGCTGGGTTAGCGTTGCCGCGTGGTCCCTGTTTATTGAACCTCTTATCTTTATTACATTTATGACTACATGGCGGTACAAAGCATGCTATCCGCACGCTTTTTGTCCTCATGCAAGGCCTGGGTTGTTGTGTCTCACAAAGCGTGGCCTTCTCCTCCTGCGCCTCCTCCTGTTCCATCACGTGTGCTGCTGCTGCTGCTGCTGCTGGGTTAGCGTTGCCGCGTGGTCCCTGTTTATTGAACCTCTTATCTTTATTACATTTATGACTACATGGCGGTACAAAGCATGCTATCCGCACGCTTTTTGTCCTCATGCAAGGCCTGGGTTGTTGTGTCTCACAAAGCGTGGCCTTCTCCTCCTGCGCCTCCTCCTGTTCCATCACGTGTGCTGCTGCTGCTGCTGCTGCTGGGTTAGCGTTGCCGCGTGGTCCCTGTTTATTGAACCTCTTATCTTTATTACATTTATGACTACATGGCGGTACAAAGCATGCTATCCGCACGCTTTTTGTCCTCATGCAAGGCCTGGGTTGTTGTGTCTCACAAAGCGTGGCCTTCTCCTCCTGCGCCTCCTCCTGTTCCATCACGTGTGCTGCTGCTGGGTTAGCGTTGCCGCGTGGTCCCTGTTTATTGAACCACTTATCTTTATTACATTTATGACTGCATGGTGGTACAAAGCATGCTATCCGCACGCTTCTTGTCCTCATGCAAGGCCTGGGTTGTTGTGTCTCAAAGCGTGGCCTTCTCCTCCTGCGCCACCCTCCTCCTGTTCCATCACGTGTGCTGCTGCTGGGTTAGCATTACCGGTCCCTTTTCCTGGAACCTCTTATATGTATTACATTTATGACTGCATGCCGACAAAAAGCATGTTACCTGTGCAAAGAAAACAGACATTTCCCGCATTTAAAAGACAGTTTTCCCTTTGAAACTTTAAAATCGATTTTCTCAAAAACTATAAGCTCTTTTTGCTAAATTTTTTTTCCTCTTGTACCCACTCCCAAGGTGCACATACCCTGTAAATTTGGGGTATGTAGCATGTAAGGAGGCTTTACAAACCACAAAAGTTCGGGTCCCCATTGACTTCCATTATGTTCGGAGTTCGGGTCGAACACCCGAACATCGCGGCCATGTTCGGCCTGTTCGGCCCGAACCCGAACATCTAGATGTTCGCCCAACACTAACTGTAGGCACCAGGGGTGTAACAATAGACCCTGCAAAGGATGCAGCCGCAGGGGGGCCCAGAAGCCATGGAGGGCCTGTCCTGAGTGACTGACAACTAAGAGCAAGGAGAGAAAAAAACTTTCTGCACAATTGTTCTAATGACTGCATCTGCTCAGCCACTGATAACGAATCATACAAAGTTTTGTAGACAAAGATTTGTAGACAGTCCCTATTTAGTGTGCAGGGGGAGGGGGCCCCATCCAAAGTTTTGCAGGGGGGCCCAGTGATTTCTAGTTACGCCCCTGGACTAGGCACATTACAGGCGCCTGATGATGGAAAGGCAGCTCACTCCCCTTCCCCAGCGCTTCTCTCTCTTCTTTAACCTCCTTGGCGGTTAATTTTTTCTGCAAAAATTGCAGAATTCCAATTTTTTTTTATTTATTTTTTAATGTTTCATGTAAAGCTACCAGAGTGGTAGCTACATGAAACACCACTAGAGGGCGCATGTGGCCCTCTAGTCCGATCGTCGCCGGCATCTATAGCAAACAGGGGAGCGCGTATATAACGCGTTCCCCTGTTTGGCTTCTCCTGTCGCCATGGCGACGATCGGGATGACGTCATGGACGTCAGCCGACGTCCTGACGTCAGGCACACCCGATCCAGCCCATAGCGCTGCCCGGAACTCATTGATCCGGGCAGCGCAGGGCTCTGGCGGGGGGCCCTCTTCAGCCGCTGCGTGCGGCCGATCGCCGCAGAGCGGCGGCGATCAAGCTGTGCGCGCGGCTAGCAAAGTGCTGGCTGCGCGCACAGCAATTTACAGAATGAAAATCGCCCTACCAGGGGCTGAGATCTCCCCCTGCGCGGCATAGCCCGAGCTCAGCTCGGGATTACCGCCAGGGAGGTTAATATACAGAGTCCAGAGCAGAGCATAAATGAGAGGTAGCTCACCCAGATCTAATACTTGGAGACACCTCAAGCTACCTAATATTGAGAGTACTTCTTGTTATCTACTACTAAGGGGCACCGGTGGCTACCAATGCTGAGCAGGAGAAGTAGGGGGTAGGTGAAAGCTGGGTCCGCCAGCACACTTGGGGAGTGGGTTGGCAGGGGGTTGTAGGTTCATGGAGAGAGGAGGCATGGGTGCCAGTACATCAGTGCCTATAGGCTCCTGTGATGTAAATCCGGTCCTGACCACCGAAGTCATTTTCCCAATGAAAATGCTATTTTGATTTTGAGAAATTAAAATAGGCTTGTATTTGTGCGTTTTTGCTTTTTTCACGAAAAACATGAAAAATCTATATTTTTACCGCAAAAATGTGAAAAACCAATATTTTTACTGCAAAAAAGCATGACAATCCTGAAAAAAAAAAATTTTTACCGTGAAAATTTTTACCACGAAAAGTTAATATTTTTTACTACAAAAAATGTAAAAAAAAAGCATGAAAAACACAAAAAAAATAACAAAAAAAAATTTTCAATGGAATTTTTCCTCGAATTTCGATTTTAACATTATTTTCGTCAAAATTAATGCGAAAAGAATATTGGCATTTTCGCTCATCACTTTTGCAGAGTAGGATGTTGCTGTAGTTGACACTAAATATAACAAGGATGAGTATATCCTTTCCTTATATCCAGTGCCAACTACTGCAACAGAATTGGTGGTAAAACACATTTTGTTTTTTATTCATTTAACATTAGTCTCCATACATGAATTGCTAAATTACAGTGCACAAGCAATTTGAATAAACGATTTGAGGAAAACAGATATGGTATTTTTATTTTAGACTAGCTGATTGCCCGGCGTTGCCCGGAAATGAAACAAATCTGATTAGCTGTGTGTGGCTCCACCCCCTTTTCTGAATTTGAACCCCAGTCACCCAATAACCAACTGTACCAGGTTTGAGGCCTGTGCCATTAACAGTTCAAGAATGGTAGCAATTAAATATTCCCCTTGAAAAGCAACAGGTGAAGTTTGATTAACTTTTGTAGGCTCCACCCACTTTTCTGAATATTAATCCCAGTGACCAACTGTGCAAAGTTTAAAAACCCTGCCATTAACAGAATGGCTGCAGTTTACATTTTCCCAGTGAAATTTGTATTTGTCTCCACCCACTGATGACCCAACGTTGCCCGGGTATGTTTTTGACTGGTGTTGGCTCCGCCCACTTTCTAACCAGAACACACAAACACTCAATGACCAAGTTTGTGAGCTTTGGGGTCCTTGGCATCAATAATTTGTATATTCCCATAGAAATTAAACAAATCAGATAAGCTGTTTGTGGCTCCACCCCTTTCCAGCATTTGAACCCCAGTCACCCAATGACCAACTGTAGCAGGTTTGAGGCATCTGCTATTAACAGTGTAAAAATGGCAGCAATTTAAATATTCCACTTGAAAATCAACAGGTGAATTTTGATTGGCCATTATAGGCTCCACCCACTTCCCTGAATATTAATCTCAGTCACTCAGTGACCATCTGGGCAAAGATTGGGAACCCTGAAATAAACAGTGTAAGAAGGGGTGCAGTTTACACTTTCCCAGTGAAATTTGTTTTTGGCTCCGCCCACTTTTTGTAACCTGGACACAAAGTCACTAATCAATGCCCAAGTTTGTGAGTTTTGGGGTCCTTGGCATCAATAATTTGTATTTTCCCACGAAATGAAACAAATCTGATTCACTGTTTGTGGCTCTGTCCCCTTTTTCTGAATTTGAACCTCAGTGACCCAATGACCAACCGTACCAGGTTTGAGGCTTGTGCCATTAACAGTGCAAGAATGGCAGCAATTTTAATATTCTCCTTGAAAAGTGACATGTGATTTTTGATTGGCATTTTTAGGCTCCACCCACTTTTCTGAATATTAATCCCAGTCACCCAGTAACCAGCTATGCTGAGTTTGAGAACCCTGCCATTAACAGTGAAGAAGGGCTGCAGTTTACAATTTCCCAGGAAAATCTGTTTTTAACTCCACCCACTTTTTGTAACCTTGACGCACATTCACTACTCAATGAACAAGTTTGTGAGCTTTTGGGTTCCTGGCATCAAAATTGTGCTAATGGAAGCAGTTTATCCAACAAAGAAATCTGGCTGTTTTTGGCTCCGCCCCTTTACTGAATTTGAACCCCAAACACTTAACGACCGACTGTAGCAGGTTTGAGGCCTCTGCTATTAACAATGTGAGAATGGCTGCAGTTTTAATATTCCCCTTGAATATCAATAGGTGAATTTTGATTGGCTCTTGTAGGCTCCACCTACTTTTTCAAATATTAACCACTTAAACCCCTGCGGTACGAATTTCTCCGTCCCTTTTTTCCCCCCTAAAAAACCAGGGACGGAGAAATCCGTACCTTCCGTGCTACCGCCGCTGTCCGCGCTCCCGCCGCTCGTGCGCGCGCACCCGCCGCTCGTGCACGCCGCCGCCTGCTCGCACGGAGATCAATGAACGGGAAAATCCATTCCCGTTCGTTGATCTAAGCCCCCGCAATGATCGCGCTGCTTCTATTAGAATCAGCGCGATCATTGTGATTCTCCCAGCCTCCTACTGCTTCCTGTAAGCGTCCGGAAGGACGCTTACAGGTCGCATGTAAACAAACACACTGTGGCCATCTTGTGGCCAAATAGTAAACTACACCCTAAAAGCATTTTACATAAACAAACATTACATTTACACAATAAATTAACTCATTACCTCCCACACTCCCCAATTTTTTTATTTTTTTTTTGTAATTAAAAAAAAAATACAATAAAAAAAAAAACATAAATAGTTACCTTAGGGACTGAACTTTTTAAATATTTATGTCAAGAGGGTATAACACTGTTACTTTATAAACTGCGGGCTTGTAATTAGGGATGGATGCAAAACTGAAAAAAATGCACCTTTATTTCCAAATAAAATATTGTCGCCAAACATTGTGATAGGGACATCATTTAAATGGTTTTATAACCGGGACAAATGGTTAAATACATTTCATGGGTTTTAATTACAGTAGCATGCTTTATTTAAAAACTATAATGGCCGAAAACTGAAAAGTATTAGTTTTTTCCCACATTTTTTTCTATTTTCCCATTAAAACACATTTAGAATAAAATAATTCTTGGCATAATGTCCCACCTAAAGAAAGCCTAATTGGTGGCGAAAAAAACAAGATATAGTTCATTTCATTGGGATAAGTAACAATAAAGTTATAGACGAATTAATGGAAGGAGCGCTGAAAGGTGAAAATTTCTCTGGTGTTCAAGGGGTAAAACCCCTCAGTGGTGAAGTGGTTAATTCTAGTCACCCAGTGACCAACTGTGTGACGTTTGAGAACCCTGCCATTAACAGTGTAAGAAAAGCTGCAGTAGGAGAACAGAGGCGCCAGCAGAATAAAAGTGGATA